>NC_064305.1:92246519-92471519 GCF_023373825.1 Bactrocera dorsalis
TTACATAATTAAATTGTGCCGTGACATTGAACTGCTTTGATCTCAGAATTCCTTAATTAAATTAATTTCCATTGTCAAAGAGCAGACAGACAAATGCCAGAGATGGAGAGTCAACTGTCTCAGCTTTGATTCGGCTCTTCTCCTAATTTGTCTGTCACAGGCGGCAATGGACCTTAAATACTTATCACACAATTCTTGATTTTTAACCATTTTGATTTAATTTCATTTTTTATATTTTTAATTTCAACTTTAATTTTACTCAAATGAAACCGCGATGGCACAGAGCACTACACACACATGCAATCCACATCCGTATCACTTGCATACATACGCATGAGAAATCAAACAACAAGCAGCGATTTCAGCACCCAATTTTCATGGCAATAAACTTGTGACCTTGCCACCGAAACCGGCGTGAGCATCGCATGCCTTGGCTGTGAAAACTTGAACGCCCAAACACACACAAACGCACAAATGCATATGGGGTGTAGATGAAGCTGATGTTGGTGTACCACAAATACAATAAAGATACGTGTGTGAGCGCGCCAAGCTCGATATCATTTTACAAATGAAGAGAAAGTTGCACCTAAAGTTGAAAGTGAAAAAGTTCAGACTTCAGCGAGTGTAACGGACTTCCGCGCGAATGAATTCAAAAATTGAAGGCGTGAGATTTCCCACACTCTTTGCGCTGTGTTCCCAAGAAGACGTCCAAAATAATCATTATGCTGCGTTTTTTATTACTTGTGTGAATGGTAAAAGCAAGAACTGAACGGAAGTTGTTTAGACGGCGAACCAGACTTTTGAACCGTAAGTGATTTGCGGGTTTCTTATCGAGACTTTGCTGATTCAGCTGTTATGCTTGTGTTTATTGTTATTATTATTGCTTGTTGCCACTATTTAGTTGAGGTTTTGGAAATCAATGAAGTTGAGCCATTCCTTATGGCAGCCTGAGAACACAACAGCATAAAATTAAGTTCAAGTGATGTTACGTATACGCACCGCCGCACCGGAAATGAAGAAATATTTGAGCTTTACAACTGGAGCAGTATAGAATTGTTATTGTAAAATAATTTGCATTATTCATGTAATATATACTATGTTATACCCGTATTATTACGTATTCCTGATGAAATTATGCCCTCTATTGATTGTTTTATGGTTTTTGTAAATGCAAATCAAATGAAGACCAGCGAAGAATATTTTTTTGTTGATTTTGACTTCAGACATTTTTTCTTCTACAAGATTGGAAAAAAATATTATATCATGTTGTGGAGGGGATTCTTTTTTGATTTTCTTTTGTTTTTGATGAACTGCTCTTCTATAGGATTGGAAGTTCAATTGCTTACGGAAATTTTAACCTAAACTTTAGAAAGAAATAAATAAATGACAATAGCTTCCTCTTCGGAATGTGATAACTCTATAGACGACCAAGTTTAGTACCAGAACCGTGGAGAAAATATATCACAAATGTGTGTATTCAAAAACTGTTTAAGCGAAAAAGTCGTAAACTGTATTGATTTCTGCATCGGCAGTGTAGGTTTGATCTCAAAATATTGTTATGTCAATAAAATCGCTTAACTAAAATACTTTAAATTAAATTTTGAATGTAATTTTTGAGTTTTTTTATTTAATTAAATCCTATTTAAATAGTCTACCAATTTTCCTACTGCCCTTCTTCCCCCGAATTTATATTTAATATAATTGTTGCTTCGCCGGAACATTTGCCACACCATCGTGTTAACTTTCCCTTTGCAAGCTTATGCATTGTATTTAAACCATTTTGGGATTATATTACCTAAACGTTGTCTGCGTTTAAGTTTGCGCGCTCCCGGTTGTTTATGAGGCGTACTCCTTCTCTTATGGCCCTTCGTTGGATCTGTAAATCATGTGAATGCTGCCGTCTCCTTATTGTTAACCGAGCCGTTGTTGTTGTAGGTGAAATGCGAGCTCTAATAAATTTGCATAAGCAGCCCTTGCTGCCACCGAGCGTTTCATCGGATAATTCCACTGTTGTCGTTGCTTATTATTAGACGCGCCACGCTCTTTCTGCTTATTTGTTCACTCCATTGTTTCACATTTCGTTTGATGCGTGCGCTTGTGCGACTATGCTCGTCACAATTGTCAAAACATCATTGTTATTGCTTTTGTTGCATCCGTTTTTGTGGTTCTTTTTCGTGGAATGAATAATGTAGCACATTGTAGTCTAATTTTGCGAGTTTAGAGTTTGTGTAGCTCAACGGTTTAAAACAGAATGTTGACGTTTATTAACTACTATTGTTTAAAACCACAAATAATTCTCCTATATTTCGCCAGCTCCTTTCAAGAACTATGGTTGGTAAAAGTTTGTATTTATTAATACTCTTCAAAGAATTAAATATTAATTATGTAATTTCGTTTTTTTTCAGATATGGAATGATGAATACAGAAAGGTTTAAGTTGTCTTCTTCTTCTTCTTTAGTTGACAGCGGAAAAATATTTTCAATCCCTCTCGGAAATACAAAGTTCACAGGCCGCATAACGGCAATGCGGAATTCCGCTTCTTTAGTGAAGACAAAAAGAACGCACACAAAAATTGCTTTTAAAAACAGCTTAAGAGAGAATAAAGTGTATGTGGACAAAGCAGAATATGTTAGGAATTACAGTAGTGCTCCCAAATAGTAGACACAGTGATAAGAAAAAAACTGATTCTATGGAAAGACGCAACCAAGGTCTCCTCTTCTTCGAAGAACAAGTTTTGCCAAGGCTTTCTTATGTTGGAGATCAATAAAAAATATTTGGCAGTTTTTAAGCTTGAAAACTAAAAGAAACTTGGCAAAAAAATGCTGATCATTCAATATTTTAAGAATGCGCGTTCCACAAAACCGCAATCCGCGCACTGGTAGCACAGAAACTTCCTTGCGCTTATGAAATATTCACTCAAAAATAACTGCTCGTTCGATAAACCTGAAGTTCTTGTCACTTTCGTATTCGCTATTTTGGCAACAGGCTGTCAACTCACCATGCCGTGTAACCACGATGCACCACGAGTGGCTGGCTGTATGCAAACCTCGTTGAGAGCCCAACGCCCATCTTCTCTACGTTAGCCGCTAGTATGTGCGTCTACCAGCCGCAGACAATCAGACAGTTCATTGGTTTCAATGTCGAATTTTAATTGAAATTGCCAGGTAACTGCTCGACATGGTTGCACGCTCGGTTGGCTGCTTGTTGAATGGCTGCCTGCCAACGCAGACGTCAGTGGCCACACACACACATATGTACATGCAAATGGGGAATGTAAATAATTGTCGGTGTGTATGTGAGCCAATGCACAGTTAGGCACACAACGTGAGCGGGCGGGGGCGCTGGCGTTATGATTGAGATAAGGAGATTTACCTGGCAGAATAACGGTTTTATTGGAGCTCGCTGATAAACAAGCGCATAAATTGGAACTGACGTGGAGAGCAGCCAAGCAAAGCTACAAGCGCACACACACACGCTCGAATGTGTGCCGCTTGCTTTGAAGCAGCAGCAAGTGGCGTCTGTTGGTGGCAATCTGTTCGTGTGTAACCGTTCTTCAGTTTTGAATTCAAGTGCGTAAATACCGTTGTTTGGCACTTGGCAGTGATGTCAGTGTTTCAGCTCTTACGTTATTGCTATTGTTTTATTCGCCTCTGCTTTGATTTCATTGTTCCACGCATCCTGCGGCTCACGTACATAACGTAAGAGGCAAACTGTTCGTATGTGCAGCCATACAAAGGTGGGTATTTGTAAGCACAGTTCATTTCGCATATTTGCTTTACACATTCAAAAGCCATTGCAAACACTTTTTTCGCTCGAGGCGGAGAGCTTTTTCGAATTGAAGAGATGAAATACTTTTGTACTGATGGTGGGCTAAAGCCTAGATAATTGCTTGCTGAAAGTGGGTATTATCGCCGCTAATGGGGACTCTAGTAAAATATCGCAGTTTTTCAGTGATTTTTTATGGTAAAAATCGCTGGCAGTTGATTGGTACATCTGACTCAATCTTCAAAAATATTCGATTCGCAACTGTGCCTGAGCTAAGCGAGGCTAATTTAGCTTAGCGCATTTGCATTCGGAATCATCCGATTAGAAATGAGTAATTTGGGACTTACTACTACAAAATGCTGAAATAACATTAAATAATTGCAAATGCCTTTTGAATAATTACCTCATTTGCCTCAAGTAGAATAAATAATCTACATATTTAAAATCTGATGGCATTTGAATTTCTTCAGAAGAAAACTAGTTCTCTAGAACATTTATCTGCACACACACTCATACATATATGCAAAATATTGTTTTTAAATGCCACACATTTACTGCGTCACCCTCCGTTGCCTGTCGCTCCGCCTGTGTGCTGCTAGTTCTGACAGCTTAACTCCGAGGGCAACATGTTTCATATCATTGCTAAGCAATTATTTTGCCATATCTTCTTCCAAGTGTCACCGACAAATCGCCATGACGATGGCTACAGTTTCTCCTGCGTACCGTTATTATTAATATTGCTGCAACAGTAATTGTGGCTAATAAGCTTTAATAAGAAATCTTTATTCGATGTGTATTTATAATTACGCCTAATAGCTGCTGCTTGCTCACCAACGTTCCGGCGAAAGGCTCATCAAAACCTTCCACTCTTCAGTGGAACCCAGTACGAAATTTGAAAAGCCTAACACAAATGTGGAGAAAAAGGTTAAAAAGAGATTAATTACAATAAAAATCATAGTAGAACAAAATGTTTTGGTTGGAATGTTCGTGGATGCCTCAAAGAATTCCTGAGATTTGTTTTATTTTTTACTCAGAAAATTGTAGCGCTCACACTGATTGGCTCTCTTGTTCATTTACTTAAGATCTCACTTCAACATCATTTTAGAAACGCTTGTCTGATCTTTTCGTAGTTGATCCATACTAATGTTGTAGTAAACGAAATCCTCCTGTATGTGTTAACCTGCCTTCTAGAAAATTATTAGCACTCACAATTAGTCCTCGGTAAACAGGATTAAGCCAATAATTAATAATTTCCTAGTGCCACCCATTTTTATTGCTCAACAAACAACCGAAGCACTACAACAATGAGTCAATCATCAATGGATGAAGTGTAACGAAACGCCGGCCGGTCAACTTATTGCCGCCTCCGAAGTCTTAGACATGGCAAATATTAACTTTGAGTGGCGTTCAGGCGTTGCATCATTAAGCAGAGCTATCAAAATTATTGCCGCCACTTGTGGTTATCCACCGACCACCATCCACTGGATCCGCCATTGTAATGTTATATTGCGAACTGGCGGAGGAACTCACTTGATGGGGGCTGTCATTAGCGCTCGGTAGTCATAATTGCTGGTATTGGCGATTAATGGGCATCAGATTTATGTAAGCACTTCTGGCTGATACGGCTGTGTGGTATTGTGGCAGATTCGCATTTTCTTACATTTCATGCAGAGCTTCATAATAATAGCAACAAGAAGAAAGACGAAAATGAATGCCAAACAAAAATAACTTTTGCTTGATTATTGTTCGCTAAATATTTTTACTATATCGGATTTGCAGTGAAGCAAACACAATTTGATTTGATTTGATCAAGCAGGCTTACCCAGATGTTGCTTTAGCAAGAAGTGGTGTGTTTCGGTGGCAGCAGGCCTTTCTAGCGGGCTCGTGTACGCAAAGTTTTGAACCTAGACTGTCGACTAAATATTCGTTTTACGTGGAATTACTCAATAGACTCAAACGAAGGGTCAGACGGGACCGACAAAACATCGCATCCGATTGGAAGTTGCACCACGACAACGCCCGGCTCACTCCGCCTTTCTTGTGAACAGCTATGTAACCAAGGCCGACATCCCAACGCTTCCGTAGCCGCTCTACAGCTCAGAATTGGGTCCCCGCCTTTTTTTGTTTCCTTGGCTAAAAGGACCGTGGAAAAGCGGAGATCCAAGTAGCATGAACCTCGGCTCTCAAAGCTATTCCGTGATGCCTTCAATACTTGGAAATCGTACTGGCAGCGCTGCATCGACACAGAAGGATTGATTCAATAATTTTTTTTAAATCGACTCAGTCCTTACTTTCCGGTCAGTATGAGTATGAAATTCCCCGCAGCGTCCATTTGATAAGAAGTTTTCCATTTGATAAGAAGTAGTGCAGAAGTGCCGGTTCAATTAGGTTTCGAAAGTTGTCAGGCACGAGGAATGCTTTTTATTGAATTTCGTCAAAGTTATTTAAGTATATTATCCGCAATCCTCCACAAAGCACTTATTCTTTTGGGTTTCTGATGGGCAAAGTTTTACAATCGACGCGATAAGATCTTCGGGAATGTTCACCAATTAGGATTCTTTTGCGATTTTCATTGTCGACGGTAGGAGATGAGAAATGAAGAAATTAATATGTTAACAGACAGCTATATAGCAAAGAGAAAAAGGAGTCCGCATGTAAAACCTTGCTGACGTCATGAGCTCGTGCATGTCCGAGGTAGCAATCCATGTAAACCGACAAACTACCAAACAATGAGTGGACGACAGTGATAATAATAGAATTGGCCATTTAACGAGAAAAACAGGGACGAGAGCGGCAGAAATGTACTGAGTAAATAGAATTGTTGGAGTGTGAAAGCAAAACAAACAGGACGAGGATACTGGTCAATTGGTCAACACATTGTGGTGAAGGGTTTCTAAGCGAAGCGGAAGCAGAGTGCAAAGTCTGCTTATCGTCTCATGGCAAACAAGTGGTGTAGCAAATGTGCTCTTCTACACTCGTATATGTATGTGTCATGTGAATACTGTGAGCTATAAGGAATTGAATCATTTTCTGTTTAAACATTTATAAATCGTAGCACCCGTTGGTTGACATTTGGAATTATTTTTATAGTGAACTCTGAACCCCCAGTTCAAGCAGCAGAGAATATGCAGAAAACGCCTCCGTTACGATTTGCGTCAACAATCCTCCGTGTAGTCAACGCGCACTCCATAACATCTCCCACATAATCGAAATACAATTACTACAACGCACTTCAATATTTTCCCCTCAGGCGTCACCTTTGCTTACACTCAATTTGGCCATTAATCCATCAATATTTGGTTAGGACAACTTCGTGTCATATCAACGGTAAATATCAAAAGTTTCAACAATCGGCTGAAGTTTTGCTCGAACAGATGTAATCAAAAGGTTTAATATCTTCGAAAGGTGGCAGGCATGTCAGTTTCAGCCATAAATCCTTAAGGAATTCGTTTCTTTCGGTCAAGAGTCGCAGCTTGTGTTTACAAATCGTTGCACACTTTTTATTTGATTTGACACAATCATTCATACTTTCCTATATGGTGCTTTTATGTAGTTTTCAAATCGATATGGCACGCGCCTCTGTTGTTTTGCTCAAAACGAGTTCAACATTGCTTTCCTCCCCCAAGCAGCTCATTCTGGTTTTGTTGGACTTTCTTTTGTACAACTGATTTATACTTCTTCTGTCGTTATTCGACGCCTCCTGGACGGCTGTTTGTTTGTTTTCTCATAAATCAAAGTTGCTCCTGCTGTGTCCAACCACCTTAACTTCACGTCAACGACATTTTGGCTGTAACTTTTCCACATGTTTGCCTTATTAACTCACATACAATACTTATATATGAATATACGTAACTTCAGTACCCAGTTGGGAAAGGTAGTGGAACATTGTTGAGTTTCGATAAAAAAAAAATTATTTGCTTTAGATTATTGGATTTTTACCAAGGCAACATGCTTTATGTAGCCTCGAAAAACTGGTATGAATATTTCCATTTAACATTGGTAAAGAGTCCTTTCGTTCATTCATTAGGTCATGGGGAATAAATCACTCAACTTTGATACTGTGAAAATCGGATCTTTGCTTCTAAGCTAAGCTAGAACTGGTATCTGTTTTAAACAGAACTAAACTGTGCTTACTTACCGCCAAGCTACGAAATTTGGCTAACCTTTGCCCACAAATTTCGACCACTATTTGTGTTTATTTTGTATTATGTATATGTAAATGTTGACGAAATGAGTTAAAACCCGATTGAATGTCTATCCGTCCGTCAGTCTGCCTGCAAGGTGCAACTTGGGTCAAAAATAAGTTATCTTAAAGAAACATTGAACACGTATTCCTTGGTGCAATCAGGAGAAAAGTATTATAGATGGCCGTAATCGGACCACTGCCACTCCCTATTGGGATAAAACTTTCCACAAATAGTTCCTTAAAGTTATGCAATCTCAAGTCTACAAATTGTCATAAACTGTTTAAGCCATCATATGTCACCTGTATGTCAAAAATTGCTTAAATTGAATCAATAATGCCTTTAGCCCCCATATAGCTAATATAAATGATGCATTATAGTGCCTAATTATTATCTGGATTTTCAAACATCCGATTGACTTAAGTCTTTATAGGTATATTGGTGGTGGTATGTGGGGTTCCATAATGAAACTCAGAGAGAAATATGTAGTAATGCCGAAAATAGATAAAATCGAGTCAATACTACCCTTTTCCCATTTTTAAACTTCCGTTTTCTTATATCTTATATATCGGCCAATATGTGAGAAATATTATCAAAACTAACTTAGCGTATGTTCTTGGATATGCTATAGTTTAATGCTGGAAATGTGAAATTGGCCTGTGTATTATCCACACTCCCGCATAATAAATATAATGACTTCAGTTATTTATCTGTTGAGTTAGTTAGTTCGCATTCTCTCGTTTACTTCGGTACACATATATGCATGTAGGTATTACATGTTATACCCAAAACATATAAGTCTCTAAACACATATTGTATATTAGAATCGTGAGGGAACTTTAATTTGGCGGAAGTTTTATTTTTTCGCATATGGCGTCTGTTACCTTACGAAAATATACATATGCGGCCGTATTTTGTTGAGTATTCTTCAGAAATATTTCATTTGTCTTGCATGTGCTTCCAATTGTTACGAAGGGAGGATGCTCACAGTGCAGGCACACTGTTGGATAAACAAATAGTAACTAGTAACTCATTTACACTCCAATAACTAAACTCACATTTGCAACAATGCTTTTATTTTCAAGTCCAATGGGTGGTGAGACTAAATATTTAGACATTCAAGGCCCAAAAAGGTAATGCTCCCACAAGAAACTTCACACTCTATTGGGTTGTGGGATCATTTGGAAGTCAAGTTACAAATAGAGTGTGAACTTTTTCCCCTTTTCCTTTGAAATGAATATAACGCTCTTCTCTACTTTCTTATTTGTTACCCGCCTAAAATTTTTTACCCTCAACTGTACATCCATAACATCTACATGCCGCTGTGCCATTCACTCTACGAAAACGCAAGCAATGATATGCTTTATTTACCTGAGTTCGCTTGTGCGACTGAACGACTAACTTACGTCGCTGTTAGCAACTTAATATTTTTGCCACCGTCTCTGGCCCTTCATCGACACGCTTCCGCCGCAGTTAAATTTTTATGCTTGTGTGTTCATATATGGCCATTTTTCGGGCTCATAAATAGATGATTGTGCAGATACATACACATATATATGCAAACATACAAGATTCATTGTTACAACAGAAAAGAGCATGTTGTTTATCGCCATACATCGGCTTTGGCATATGCTCTCACCTGGACTTACGTGGGCTGCCGCGTTGTTTCTGATTTCCAAGTGAAGTTAAAGAGTTTGAACGATAAGAAATAAAGCTCCTCATTTCATACTTTCATATCTTATAAAATGCTAACTATTTATGCGGCGATTAATTTTTTTGTGCAGCGACTGTTCGGGATGGAATTAAAATTCACGGAGAGTGCTAATCTACCAAATCAAGAATCTGAAACTTTTTAGGAGAATTCCTTCTACTTGTATAAGATAATTAAATTTTCTTTTTAATCAGTTCAATGTGGGAAGAGCCTAAACGTATACTTTTGCTTAGATCAGAAATTCTTTTTATACTTTTACCAGAATTGCGGCAACCCTGGTAAGTTATTGTATTGTTTCTCTGCAAAAAAAGGAAAACAAAGACAAAGTGTAAAAAAATCGATTGTCCTTTTAAACAGATGGTGGTTGCGAATTATTTTAAAAGCCCGCTTGGAAGTGAAATCCCAGAATTGAACAGCTTTTTTGTCAGCGAAAGTGAAAGCTTAAATTTGTAATTGTATTTTCTTCTTGCTGTATGATAATTAATATTCCTGCGGCTGTCACAATTAATTAACATTTAAATTAAGTTATATACACACACGCATACACACACAGTCACATTATCACACTTTTACATTATCGTGTGAACGAGCGTGCGTGTGTTTTTGTAACGGTGTGCGTGTGCAGGGAGTACCATATCTGTGATTATCCCATTTTCTCTGTCTGTTGTGGCTTCTTTGTTGTTGTTGTGTTATGCGCACGCTGCATGAATATCATAATTGCTGCCAAATTGGCTACATTTGCCGTTGACCCGGCCAATTTTGTAATTAATTAAGTAATCTGGGAGTCATTGAACGTGACATAAATAATACATACCTGTGCGTTTGTGCTCCGATATGTACATATGTATGTAAGCACATTGGTATGGAAACTCGTTGTCGCGACACATGAAAATATTTGACTAAGCCCAATTAGTATTTAAAGAGAATTCCTATAATTCACAGCAAATAAATTACTTCTCACAGTTTGCGCTCAGACACATGCACACACAACCACATAATATAATCAATCCGTAATGGTGATTTAAGTGCTGCGAATGATTGAAGGCTACTACTAAGTAGTAGAGGAATTGAGGAGATTAGTGGAAGTGTGCTAGCATTTTCTGAAAAGGTTAAACAATTTTGATTACATCTTTAATATCTCGACTAAAGTATAAGTATTTCATTGTAACATATGCCGTAACTTAGTCAATATGATATTGTACATGAACCTTGCATATTTAATACTTAAAAGAATGTTTCAGAAATTTGAATAATATATTTTATTCGAAAACATAAAGAAACTCTTTATTTTTTACACAATCGATTCTATAATTCAGTTGAAACATACATTTTTTTCTGGCCACAATGTAATAGCCTTGACATCCGGATTAACTGCGCACTTAGTCAGATCCAAATTTGTAGCTGATAGACGGCAGCTATGCGAGTTTGAAGCTCTTGTAAACGACTGATTGTCATTTTTATAAAATTTTCAATGAAAATGGATAGAAGATAAACATTGCTGTTGTTAGCAAAACCATTTTTTATTACAAAAAAAATCAAGATTTTATTTTTAAAACTGCATCATAACATAACGCCATAACATAAAACTTCTGTTTTATTATTGAAAATTTGAAAAACAGCTGTCATCAACAGCCATTTTTAACAATGTTGCCAACGAAAATGCAACAAACTCTATAAATTTTTGAGGATTAATTGGGAGTTATCAACGGAGTTAACTTCACTAACGCCTGAATTAATCCAGATTAATACAGTTAATTCACAATGCCGAAGTAAAGGAAATCGTCGTGCGAATTCGCACGTCATATGGTAAATCAGTTTCCACACGTATTTAGATCGGATCGCTTTGTGCTGTTCTGCAAAGGCGAAACTTCTCACAAGCACAAACTCTTCTGACGGAATATTAGCTAAAGACAGAAACATACATATTTGCTATAGATCCTCGTAAAACATTTCTCGCAGCTCGCTATACCGTTAAATAGATCAGCAATACAGGTACAACTGTTAAATATATATTTTTCTGAAATATCAAATTCGCTGTGAATCAAAGTTGCGGCAGAGTTACGTGCCTCTTCTATATAACAAAGTCTTAACTGAGCTATAAACAAAATTCAAAGCATTTACGAGGGATTTACATGAACAAACCTAAAGTTATTTATTCAATGTATCACCTGTCACTTTGGCCAAGATTAGATTAGATTATTACAGCAGGATTGCACCGCTACCTTAGGTCTATTGTGCCCTCTACTAACTCACAAAGACTCACATAGCTCCAGCATAATGACAAAGTCCAATATTCTGCTGGGTGCTAGCGAAGGGCCTTAAGCTTGCGTCTACAGACTGCTGTGCAGTCGATTAGCAGGTGTTCTGTTCAGATATTAGTATAGTGTGTTAGAGGTATGAACGTTCAACTCAAACCCACTACACCACTCTTTTGCGATTTAAACCGCTTTGTAGTAGGTCACAGAGAGTGTCCTCGAATTTACATCTGGCTATAATTACAACGTCGTCCGCGTAATCTTGGCAGGGGATCCCATTGTCAGTTAGCAATGCTAGAAGGTCGTCCACGACAAGACTCCATAGCAGGGGGTATAAAACAATCTTGTCGAAGAAGCACGCGACTAATCGTAATAACCTTCGAAAAGAACAAAATATTTCAGTATTAATTATAAAAGATAATGTACTTGTGATTTATTAATAGATTTAAGAAGGAAAAAAGAATAAAAACGCATTTAAAATATGTACATATTTGAAGATTTTGTTTTTGTTTTGCTTATTTGAATGCAAATTTTTGTTATTTTTTGTTATATTATAAGCACTTTTTTGTACACATAAATACAAGTATATACGTACAAATGATGCTCCTACGTAAGTAAACCTTGAAGTGAAGAAAATCTTTTGGTTGTAAACTACAAATGAAGTAGTCAAAAAAGAACCAGTTTTCAGTAGTTATGAAAGATACTATATGGACATCGATTCACTAATCCAGCAACTTGCTGTTCACAAAAACTCGGAATCAGAACCATATAGTGAAAATATTGCTGGAAAGTTGGACTTTGTTTCTCTGCAGGGAATTCTCTTACAAACACCTGTTTATTCGCTGGGTTATTCTTTGATGTCTGCTAGGAGCCATAACGGAATTTTCGGTTAAATGTTTGTTTAGGCCATAGTCAGTTTTTATTATTTTGACATTGTTATTGTTTATCTGCTGTTGGCTTAGTAAATATTTACATTGGCAAGTCTACTATATCACATTTGGGAAACCACAGAAACATCGCAGGTTATTTACATACGAAAACTTACGTGCATTGTACGTATACAAATGCAGGTATTCATGTGTGTGTGCAGAAATTATTTAAGTTGGAATCCCAAACTTGCGCGTGACTCAATGCACACACTCATATCCGTTTACCAAGTCAACATATCGGAAAGTTTAAACCTCCAACAAGATATACATACGAGTATAACTGTCAATCAAAGCGAGCGAAAGCAAATACTCAACTAAGTTTCATAGAAAGCTCCCACAAGGATGGGGCAACGAGTTGTATGTAATTTAGCTGGCACTAGAATAGCAATTAGAAAAGCGTTGCCGAAAATTATATGTACAAGGGGTGCGGGAGGTACGTGTAGGAGGAATCGAAAAGCTCTTTGGACAAAAATCAAAATTTTCTTCATATCATATTCGGATCTAGAATCTTGCAAAATTCATTTACCATATGCAGCCAGCGATACTATTAATAAACCAAGCGAATATATGTACAAATGATTTCTGCGAAAGCCCCCCAGCAGGAATGGGAGTCATGTTGCCTATTTGAGCTCCTATGGACTGTGGGGTCCTCTGTTGGCCACTCCGGTGGCGCGGTGGCATATTGCGTGAACTACGTGAAGATTGCACAGCCGTAGAGGTTAAGGTCGTGGTAGTGGATTGGCTCCCTGTGTTTCTGAAGGCATGAGCAGTTGTTAAGATCCATCCATTGCATGTAATACACCTGACCGAGGTGGAGTTTGGATGGAGCCTTTTGGCGTAAACGCAGCAAAAGATCTCCTCCGGGGCCCGGGTTGGACTCAATGTCAGCACTAGTCAGGAGGACACAGAGCTATCCTGCCGCAAGGCGTTCCTCCAGTGACGACAAGCTTAAACTAAGACTTACCGATCTAAATGGGGTTAGACCTCCGAAGTAACAGCCCTTGGCCGGATAAAATTCGGGTCAATTTCGATGCGTAGAACCGGCTGTTGAGGGATTTTGTGTGACCGTTAGCTTAATAAATTTCTGAGGGCTCTCATTCAGAAATATATTTTTTATCTTTACTGTCATATTTACGACATCAACAGATATATTTCTACAAATAGACATACATACATCACATACACAGGCAGCAATAATAGCAGCATCGTAATTATCTCATTTTGATCTTTGCTCTCGCTCCGCTCCTGTTTCCAATCCAGAGTGAATTTGCATTTCAATGACATCGTTAATGACTTGCCGAAGTTATCACAGCCGAGCTAACATGTAAACAATGGCTGACATCTATTTATGCATGCTGGGGATTATCAAACTGCTGCTTTATAATTATTTAAAGCTCCTTAACTGTTAATTAGATAAAACATAAGTAATTGTGTGGGAATCCGTTATTATTCCCTACCATTACTAATGTATAGCACATGCACTATAATATACTGTTATAGTGTTATTAAGCCATCACTGCGCATTAAGTCCGCTTGGACATGCTGCCACAGGATGCAACTTTCTTCTCTTCCTCTCCAATATAGGCGATGACATTACAAACTTCGTATGTTGTTAACTCAGTTTAATGTCAAAAGTAGTCTTGCATTAAGGAGCTTTAAACTTTGCGTCTTAATTGCTTACAAATATTTAAACTTTTCAAAAGCTCTAAAATACGTGACAGAGAAATGATGTTAGAAACAAGTTAGATATTAACACGCGAGTGGTGTGTGGCTTGTCAAGTGCATTAGTTCAGAGCGAATGATTGCGAGGTAAGTTAATTGAGGGTGGAATATCTGGAAATCTAAATTTCGGAGATCCGCTTTCAAATATAATCCGTCAGTGAATGTCGGGGTCTGCCACAAGGTTGAAGTTGTCGAGCCTAGAGCTCTAAACTTTGGAGATCCACTTTCAAAGATACCAAGATCCGTCACTGCCTGTCGGGTTCTGCTACAAGGATGAAGTAGTCGAGCCTGGACCACGAAAGTTTATTCAGTTCCAGTTGAGCAAATACAGTTACACGTTCTAATTAAGTGGTCCGATTGCCTCTAATATCATGTTCATACCTTCCTAATGTTCGCACATACATCCTGATGAGTCGCTTTACAACTTACATCCAGGTGGGTGTTCGCGGGAAAGTTTACAGGCAACAACGATGAAACCATTCATTATCATTAACTCAACTAGCGCCAAAAGTAACCTTTTCCGAAGAACAAGCAGAGGTGTTGTAATATATCAAGGACTTGCGAAGAAGTCGCTTTCATAAATTGTCGTTGTTGGTTCAGCGACGCATCACTATCACCACTGGCTGTGTGATTTTCTCAAGCACCTGCCTTCCCTTCCTCTATTCAACACTGTTTGCTCACCTCCCGCTTTTACGCCTGTGGTCATCTCTCGTCCTTTGTCACTTGACCCGCATGCTTGGCTGGCTGGTTGGTTGCTCGGTTCGGACAAATGCTCGCTCGCTCAACTAACCGGCCACTATGGCGACATGGCAATCAGCGTTGCGTGGCCGTTCACTTTGTTGCGCTGACGCCGAGACACGACTTGCAGTTTGCAAGTGTACAAGCGAATTGATTTACCTCACAGGCATCTCTACATAGAGCTCGTAACAGTGGGTAAGATGGTTTTGGTGGTTTTGAAAACTGAAACTTTAATGAATATTTTCCAAAAAGAAAAAGTAGACAATGCAAACCAATTGCTTTTCCGAATTGCGGTGTTCTCTATAGATTTGCATTGCTTTGACAATTGAAGTTGGCCTCAAAGAAGCCACGGGTGTGGAAAAAGATTCCTTTTGTCGTCTTGTAAATTCTGCGTAATACCTAAATATTAGCTCGACCTGTTCCGTTCTAAAAATATCTCCGAATATCATTCTCATTCACTGAGGCAACTTCTTCCCTATTCCATTCGACCATTTTCGCTGCAGTGTAACGGTACTGCAGGTGCTTAGTACTTTCTTACGCTGACTAACTATACAACTGTAGCCTGTAGCTGTAAGCAACGAAGGCGGGAGCTAAATTGTGGTGTTTAACAAGTGAGTTAACCGGCGCTGCCCTCCGTCCTGCCCTCCGTCGTGTTGTTGTTGCGAAGGGGTCTGTGAGCAGTTCGTGTGTTTGCGATGTAATTATGGCGGCAATAACGGCGACATTAACAATGCAACAACAGCAGCAGCAACAAATCTGTAGTCTTTAATAATGTGTCATGGTGTTGTTGTTATTGTGGAAGCTGCAAAAACAATCGAAAACACTTGCACTTTGCGTGTTTTGTCTTTGTTGTGTTTTTTTTTGAATTTTCTGCGTACTTTTAAGGAGAACTCACGTTGCAAGTATGTTGTTGCTTTTGTTGTTGTGCATGCTCATATCACCACTTGCACCGACGACTGTACTTATTTTCGAGAGCTCCGCTCCGCTCCGTGGGCTGACGGCTTGTTGTCGTCGCTCGCTTTTAGTTGCTCTGGAAAATTTAATTTAATTGTTTTGCGCACTTTCCATGTGTGTGTGTGTATGGGTGTGTCAGTGTGGGTGTGTGACTGCGCGACAAATTAGTCAACATTTTAGTTTTATGAGAGTGCAATTATTATTAAATTAAATTTTACTGCAATGTCTGCAATTATTTTAGAAAGTGAAAGCAAATTACTCCTAAAACAAATCGCTTGCGACGTTCTGCGGACATTTCTATTTCAAAAATTAAATTCGTGGTTATTAAATAAATAATTAAATAGAAGGCATGGCCAACGAAATGCTTTACCCAATTCCCAAACAGGGGGTCCCCACAATCTTCGCCAATAATAAGGCTTTATCGAGCGTAGTGTGTGAGAGATTGAAACCCACCCTCAACAAACCGATTAGATCTTATCAGTGTGTCTTTAGACTTGGAAAATCTACTATGGGTGACTTGATACCGTAAATACTGGTTATAATGAGTGATTTTATTATAAAAAGTGTGTTTAATGGTAATTAAAATATTATTTTTCGAATTTGTTACATCAGCCCCCTCGAAGAGTGTAGGCTGTTAAAACTCTCGTTTGGGAAAGGGTGCTGCTTGAATATATCGTATACCTTGAGCATCCTTTTAAATCGAAATAGTATATGCATACATACATAATAAAACTTATGGTAAATATATAATTTCGTTGTAGTGAGCATTTGTGGCCACTTCCACCTGCACCCGCTTCGGCATTCAGCTTCAACCGAACGAAGCAGAATAACTTATAGGAAGAGAATAGAGAACTTCAAATAAAAACGATAACCCATTAATCATAGATGGAAAGACGTACGAATATTCTGAACCTCGCCAACCGAACTAGATGCAATCTGTTTACATGTCACGTGCACAATCGCAGTGCTTTTATTGATTCTTGCAGATCTCGCGACAGCCGTGTTCCATTGTTTACGCGTGGCAAATTCAACTTGGCGGCTGCAAAGTTCGTTTACTGAAATTTAATAGAATATAATAGGGTTAATCAGTTCTGAGGCTTCAATTATTTCAAACACATTCGTCAGTTGCTTGGCAGAAATCGGAATTTTGATGACATCGCAAAAGCTTTAGAAACTTTTTTCCACTTTTAGCAGAGCAATTAAATATTTCGCCTGATTCTGCTGGATGAATAACCGTTATTAAGTCGCTGTGTCATTAGAGTTTAGTTTTATTGATTTTCGTTCTGTTCGCAATTTAAAAACCATTAATACAAACCCAGCGATTAAAGTTCTATTACTTTGGTTTGTTCGCATTACACACACACAGACATGTACTCGTAGTACATACAAACTCATGGCAACATTCAAACACGCATTTTCTGGCTTGTTCTGTGGCGTGGCTCGAAAAATTATTTGCAAATAATCGCTGGCAGTTTTAAGGTGGATTATGTTTATATGTATGAGTGCGCTGGATTTATATATTTGTGTTTTTTGGTCGTGTTTATGCGAAGTTGTGCCTGAAACGGAAGTTATTATGAGCAACTGTGAGGGAAATGCAAATGTTGAGGCGAATCATTGGGTGTTTTCAACAACTCAACAATTCATGTTGCATTTCGCTTTTTAAATATTTCATTGTATTGGAGGATGGAGTCACGTGTAGAAGTTCACGCAAGTGAGGAAAGTTCTCTGATTGCCATTCACTTGGGAGTGGCCAGAAACGATTCTTTTACATGTGACTCAAGCAGCTCACGACTTCCGGTCTTTGACCAAGTATCCTCTGGGTAGCCTAAGAACATCCGTTTGAAGGCGAGCTAACGTGAGAAGGCGAAGCATCCCCTGCATAGGGTTGTGCGCTGGGTTTGGGACCCGCCACGTAAAAAAACACCCCCAGTGAAAAGTCATAACCAGCCTCGGATGAGAGACCCCCCTTTTGATGACGACCATGGCAAACGAAATAAGGACTACGAATTGAGGGCATGCACCTGGAATGTCCGGTCCCTTAATTGGGAAGGTGCCGCTGCCCAGCTGGTTGATGTCCTCGTGAAAACAAAGGCTGACATCACCGCCGTCCAAGAAATGCGATGGACGGGACAAGGACAGAGACGAGTAGGTCCTTGTGACATTTACTACAGTGGCCATATAAAGGAGCGCAAGTTTGGTGTTGGATTCGTGGTGGGAGAGAGACTCCGTCGCCGAGTACTATCATTCACTCCGGTGAATGAACGTCTAGCCACAATCCGCATCAAAGCGAGGTTCTTCAACATATCGCTGATTTGCGCCCACGCCCCGACGGAAGAGAAGGACGATGTGACCAAAGATGCCTTTTATGAGTGCTTGGAGCGCACTTATGTGAGATGCCCCCGTCACGATGTAAAAATCGTGCTTGGCGACTTCAACGCCAGGGTGGGCAAAGAAGGTATCTTTGGTACTACGGTCGGTAAATTCAGCCTCCACGACGAAACTTCCCCAAATGGGTTGAGGCTGATCGACTTCGCCGGGGCCCGAAATATGGTTATCTGTAGTACTAGATTCCAGCATAAGAAGATCCATCAAGCTACCTGGCTGTCTCCGGATCGAAAAACTACCAACCAGATCGATCATGTTGTGATAGACGGAAGACACGTCTCCAGTGTTTTAGATGTGCGTGCGCTCCGAGGTCCTAACATCGACTCGGACCACTATCTTGTTGCAGCTAAGATTCGCACCCGCCTCTGTGCAGCAAAAAACGCACGCCAACAAACACAAGGAAGGTTCGACGTCGAGAAGCTGCAATCACAACATACAGCCGAACGATTCGCTACTCGGCTTGCACTCCTGCTCTCTGAGAGCACTCGTCAACAACTCGGTATAAGGGAACTGTGGGACGGCATTTCAAACTCTTTACGTACAGCTGCAACCGAAACCATTGGTTTTCGGAAAGTGCAAAAGAACAGCTGGTACGACGAGGAGTGCCGTGTCGCAGCGGAGAGAAAACAGGCTGCCTACCTCGCAACGTTACGATCGACCACAACACGTGCGGGATGGGATAGATACCGAGAGTTGAAGAGGGAAGCGAGACGCATTTGCAGACAGAAGAAGAAAGAGGCCGAAATGCGTGAGTACGAACAGCTCGATAAGCTGGCCGACAGGGGTAATGCTCGAAAATTCTACGAAAAGGTGCGGCGACTTACAGAAGGTTTCAAGACCGGAGCATACTCCTGTAGAACCCCCCAAGGTGATCTAGTTACCAATGCCCAGAGCATACTTAAATTATGGAGGGAACACTTCTCCAACCTGCTGAATGGCAGTGATAGCACAACACCGGGAGAAGGCGAACCCGATTCCCCAATCGATGACGATGGAGCAGACGTTCCATTGCCCGATCATGAAGAAGTTCGAATAGCAATTGCCCGCCTGAAAAACAACAAAGCGGCAGGGGCCGATGGATTGCCGGCCGAGCTATTCAAACACGGCGGCGAAGAACTGATAAGGAGCATGCATCAACTTCTTTGTAAAATATGGTCGGACGAAAGCATGCCCAACGATTGGAATCTAAGTGTGCTCTGCCCAATCCATAAAAAAGGAGACCCCACAATCTGCGCCAACTACCGTGGGATAAGCCTCCTCAACATCGCATATAAGGTTCTGTCGAGCGTATTGTGTGAAAGATTAAAGCCCACCGTCAACAAACTGATTGGACCTTATCAGTGTGGCTTCAGACCTGGTAAATCAACAACCGACCAGATATTCACCATGCGCCAAATCTTGGAAAAGACCCGTGAAAGGAGAATCGACACTCACCACCTATTCGTCGATTTCAAAGCTGCTTTCGACAGCACGAAAAGGAGCTGCCTTTATGCCGCGATGTCTGAATTTGGTATCCCCGCAAAACTAATACGGCTGTGTAAACTGACGTTGAGCGGCACAAAAAGCTCCGTCAGGATCGGGAAGGACCTCTCCGAGCCGTTCGATACCAAACGAGGTTTCAGACAAGGTGATTCCCTATCGTGCGACTTTTTCAACCTGCTTCTGGAGAAAATAGTTCGAGCTGCAGAACTCAACAGAGAAGGTACCATCTTCTATAAGAGTGTACAACTGCTGGCGTATGCCGATGATATTGATATCATAGGCCTCAACACCCGCGCCGTTAGTTCTGCTTTCTCCAGACTGGACAAGGAAGCAAAAGAAATGGGTCTGGCAGTGAACGAGGGCAAGACGAAATATCTCCTGTCATCAAACAAACAGTCGTCGCACTCGCGACTTGGCACTCACGTCACTGTTGACAGTCATAACTTTGAAGTTGTAGATAATTTCGTCTATCTTGGAACCAGCGTAAACACCACCAACAACGTCAGCCTAGAAATCCAACGCAGGATAACTCTTGCCAACAGGTGCTACTTCGGACTAAGTAGGCAATTGAGAAGCAAAGTCCTCTCTCGACAAACAAAAACCAAACTCTATAAGTCACTCATAATTCCCGTCCTGCTATATGGTGCAGAGGCCTGGACGATGTCAACAACAGATGAGTCGACGTTGCGAGTTTTCGAGAGAAAAGTTCTGCGAAAGATTTATGGTCCTTTGCGCGTTGGCCACGGCGAATACCGCATTCGATGGAACGATGAGCTGTACGAGATATACGACGACATTGACATAGTTCAGCGAATTAAAAGACAGCGGCTACGCTGGCTAGGTCATGTTGTCCGGATGGACGAAAACACTCCAGCTCTGAAAGTATTCGACGCAGTACCCGCCGCGGGAAGCAGAGGAAGAGGAAGACCTCCACTCCGGTGGAAGGACCAAGTGGAGAAGGACCTGGCCTCGCTTGGAATATCCAATTGGCGCCACGTAGCGAAAAGAAGAAACGACTGGCGCGCTGTTGTTGACTCGGCTATAATCGCATAAGCGGTGTCTACGCCAATTAAGAAGAAGAAGATTTAGACGACTTAAGGCGATATTAAGAGATAAAGCTCGGACACATACAATTTCTCACCACAAACGGATTGCAGGGTTATTTTTCATGAAGAAGAATTACATCTGTTTTAATATCCAAAATCACACTTTTTTTTCCAGTCAGCCCCAAGGCGAGGCATTTAAAGGTTCTTCATGAGCTCTCACACAAAGCTCAGTAAACATGACAGGAACCAGCGCGAGACAGCGAGTGTGAGCGATGCCCATCAGGAGCGAGAAGAGGGTGCATATTTGATTAGCAGGAGGAGGGTCCAGGCCACTTTGTTGCTTGGACGCGCTTGCCTCTCAAATGAGGTTGCGCAGATAAATTAGTTGAGTAAATTATGTATGCATTTATGCAGCGGCAGCAACCAGAGGCGTTGAAGGGGAAAGTTAATGCGAGAAGATAATCACAGCTCGCGCATTAAATATGCACATAGTTGAGAAGTGTAAATAAAAGTGACCAAAAACTCCAAGTAGAAAATGGATGTGTGTGTAGTATATTTCAGTGATCGCTCACAGCATTATTTGCGGTGTAAATAAGTTTTTTTTGCATTAAATTTGCGGGCTTTCGTTCGAACTGTAAGCATACCCGCGAACAGCACTGTTGCGCTGCTGCACCCGGGCGTATGAGTTACTTCGCGAACAACGCAAGTTACCACCCTAATTCGATTTGTCTGCCACAAGAATTTGCATAATTTTGCTCAAACTCAATTTCGTATGCACAAATGCATTTACCCTTTGAGTTTCAGCCTTTGTCATGTACATTCACTTCCAAGCGAAACGAAAGCCCTTTCATTAACCAAAATTTAATTATTCTAATTGCTTGTTATCAAGGTATGTCTCAAGATATAGGTTTACATTTCTGAGAAAGAATTATTTTTGTTTTCTGAAATCAATCACTAATGGCGTCATAAAAGAAGGAATTGAGTTCTAAGAAATTCAGCTAACTTAAGCGATTAAAGCAGGGTTAAGGCCACCAATACATTAAAAATTCGTATAAAAGAGAGCGCTGGTTGCAGATGGAAATCGCAGATTGTTACTCCAATATCAGCGGATGAATTAGCAGCTTGTCAAACCTTCACGCTGTGAAAAAGTCGAAAGCCGACAAAGCAAAGCAATCAAGTGGTAAATAAACTGCGTCAGCCAACTCCAAAAAGCTTCTTGTCTGGCTGTAATGAAGCGATAAAAGCACCGTAGCATCTTATGACGTGGCAATTATGTGAGTCTGCGAGCGTGTATTGGATACGTAAGGCATGTTTGTTTTGGCAGAGCACTCGGTGTGTTATCGAGGCAACTACATTCGTGTGAACTTCTTGGGCTGGACCTGCATAGCAAAGTGGCAGTCAATGGATGCTGACATTTCACACACACTCGTGTGAGCCACTTCACTGGTGCAACGACAGCAGTAATTACCGGAAAACAGCCCTCTTTGTCCATTTATTGCTAACGCCTTCACTGGCTTGCTCTTGCCAGTTTGTCATGCCGGGCACGTAGCAAGAAGCACTAGCCATCGAAGAGGTATGTATGGACGCATATATCTGGATAGCGATGAATAAGCGGCTGGAGCAGCGATACGCTTCCGTCGCATTGTGAGCAAAGTAAATAATTCTCTAAGCATTTAACAACGTCAACACATTCCAATCCAGTCGCGCAAATTCATAAACCTTTGCTGCCTGCGGTTCAGTTTCTTAACTCTCTTGACTTACGGTTACTGTAGCAGCTGCTAGTGTGTGTGTGTGTATTTGGTGTGTTGCTCGTCAGTCTCAGCTTGCTTTCTCACGCCAGCGCATTCCTATCGAAATCGTCGACATTCCTTAACGGTAATCGGTTGTCTCGGGCGTGAGAGAATTGGCAAATAAAACTTTGGTTTCAACATCAATATTTATTGTGATGGCAATTTTCGGCATTTTGGCGTTGAGAAAAGGCGAACATAACAGCATGTGGTAAAGCGGTCATAAGAGAAAGAGTGCAGGAGGGGAAATTGCATATATGAGAACTATTTTCACATCAGAGGGGCATTATATGTGGGTCAGTGGATTGATAAATGAAAGCGAAAACGAAAAATGATAAAAGTTCAACAATAAAATTTAAACTGTGGACTCTCTAGCTGCCAGTCCGATCGCCGTTCGGCCTTTGCAAGGTTAAACGAAATCTGAAAAGTAAATTTTTTCGGCCTTATCTTATGTTCTTACCCAATCGAGGCTTTAAGCACCTTCGTGTGCAGTTTGCTAAATTAAGTTTGTTCTTATTGTTGTAGTATCAGAAAACATACCTGAAGTAATTTCGATGAAAGTTCCGGAATTGACAGCCCACGTCCGTTCCGGTGACTTACACTTAACTGTCGGGCGGAGGAAAATTTGCATTAGAACCTCAAGGTTGTTGGAGAAGTCTAGCAGAATATTTTTGTCTTTGTTTGTAGCTTCTAGATTACTTGTAATTTTAATTTCAGAAAACCCAAGGGGACAGCTAACATCGTCAGATAAAGTCTGATGACGTGCGCTGATAGACGAAGTTGGTAATGCTGGAGTTGCACGCTTAGATATAAACACGTTTCGGGCATATTCACCTATATTCACGTATGTATGAATTCCAAAACGCATGTGCTGCACTCACCTAAGTGCTTCAGTTGCTGCAGCTCCTCACTCTCGAAGCACATATCTGCTTTGATGATAGTGGGGGAAGCGTATGTCTGCTGAATTGCTTTGTGGCAGGATCATGCGTCGCTGTAGACACAAGAAACATAACTTTTGCCAACCGGAAGAATGTGAAGCGCCATTCACTGGATAAGTGGGTAAGTGTGTTGCGGCATTGTCAATGACCTCAGCGTCTGTGAACACTCTGCTATATAATTACGACATCTGTGCGCTCGTAAGCGTGCTTGTTCATGTGTCGTGTTCTGCTTTCATACCTGAAAGCATTCAAAGATATGCTTCGCATTATGGCAGCTTCGCGGGCAATGAATTGGATGAAACGTTGCTTGGGGGGTGTCGCCAGTGAATGAGTTCAGCAATTTGGCTGTCAGAACTGTCGCCTCACCGCGCGCTTGTGTCACCTTGCTCGGCTCGCAGGCAACATTGAACGTAGCAAGCGCAGATATGTGCCTCGGTTGAAAATTAATGAAGGCAACAGTTCAGTTGATTTACTCTTGAGTGACGTTGGTACTGACGCATGACCTCACCAATAAGGGCGCCCTTTATTCAGTAGACACATGCGCTCTATTATATATCTATAAATTTACCGCGGTGACTAGAAAAACCATTCGTCACAAAACATTACTCTTTAAATGTGAGACAAAGTTTAGTTGCTGGCAAAGTAATCTCAGTTTTGCTGCTGAAAATCAGTGGATAAATAACTGCGAGAGAAGCGCCGGTTCCTGGAATATTACAATGTCACAATATCCTTCCAAAAAGCACGACAAATATTAAACGAGCGGAAGTGGTTAGAAAATTTTCTCGTCAAATCAGCTGTCGACAGATTAGTAGCGGTTTAGTCAGATTAAGATCTTTTTTAATATAATCGATTTTATCCAGGAAGTCTAAAATACTCTCTGCGCGTTCTCCATTAAATATTACGACCTCTTGTTTAATGGAAACGACACACATATCAAAATATCGATCCGAGGGTTTCCGACTTCTCGATTTTGAGTTCGCAGTTGTCCCAATGGCTTGACTTTTTGATCTATAAGTTCATCGCTCAACACTTATGCCGCCATCATTAATAACGCACACGTCAAAACGAGTCTCCGTCTCCGTCTCTGGCACGAAACTGCCTAACACGCGCACTTACACATGCACACATTACCGAAAAATGTGTGTCTTCAGTCATTTCCGTTTTCATGGAACTTTTCACATTACTTCTCACGTGAAAACTCGCATCTGCACATACAGATATACACACGACTTTATGTGTATATGTATAGAAGCGCTATGATATGCATATATGCATGTATGCATGTGTTTACCGAAACATTAATGAGAATACTTATATGCCTCATTATCGAGAATGGTTATGAAAATGTTCAGGGGTCGTTGCGAATGCTTTGCGAAACATACTCACCTGTGTTGGTGTCTGTGTGTGTAATAATTACGACATCATGACAGCTCGTAATTTTATCATAACGCAGTAGGAAACGATATATGTATATACATATGTATGTCAGTTGGTGCGTAAGAATTCCTACAAGCACAAATGGCATCGATCGAGGCGACTGCACACACACACATAAATGCTATGGCAGTGTATGGAGAGGAAACTATTAGGTGGCATGAACAACGAACTTTTCGATCACATACGTATGTGTGTATGTATTTTATGTCGTAAACAAAGTTCGAAGTTTACGGTTAATGAAACTGAAGTCAAATAAAGTTTAGCTTTTTTCCAAAAAGGTAATTTTGTGACTAGGAAGGATAGTGTAGCATAGGAAAACAGTCGCGCTAACAGCGAAGTAATTATACAGTAGATTTTGAGTCCAACTGAGCAGCAATGAGACTTTTTGAAAGAAGGAGCAACTAAAATGTAGAGAGCACTTTGGAATCACTTATCAATATATCTATCTATACACGTGATAACTGCAACCTGATTTCGAAGAGCTGTTTCTTAGATTTCGGAGAAATTGTGACATTCAGAAAGCAATAATCAAAAGTTTTTAGAAATAATATACGACTGCAACGACATCTATTGACAAAATACGAAAATATTTTTTCGACTACCCAATATATACCTATATCGATTTTCATATACAAAACTATACCTACATGTGCCCTTGAGACATTCACAAAAGTTGACAACTAATTTATTTGTAAATTGCCTAATATGTCCATTAATGGACAAGCAATATGGAAACCCCAGTTGGCTTGCGCTGAGAATGCACCAGCGCCACCAGAAGAGTGTTTAAATATGCAAATGAATGCAATCAACGCTCAATTCCTCCATTTAAAGCCAACACTGCCAGTGTCCACAGCAGGTATGGCGGTATTGAGCTGCTAGTAACGTATACGCAGCGTAGTCCACACACGGGAGACCGATTGTCTTGTGCAACCAACTGTGCCCCATTGCCTCGTCGGCCTTTGTGGATGGGCATTTGCATTTTAAATGCAACAAATCGACTTCCGACCTCAATGCTAATATATCATGCTGATATCAATGTCCAAACGAACAAATAAAATGCCAGCAAAGGGGTGACACAGATCGTTTTGGCGCTCTGCTGTTGAACGGAAATGCAATTGTTGCGCCAGCAAGAGCCTTAGCTGCAGTCGTTTTTTATTGATTGTTAATAATTAGCTCAAATTGGTAAATTTCAAAAAATGTGAGAGTCGATGTGGTATTTATTGGGAATTAAGGAAGATTTGGGACGAAACTTATTTACCTTAGACATCTAAATTCATATTTCTCACGTGATAAAAAGTGTATTAAAATAAAACAATTCAAACTTTCTCAATGCACTGAAATTCCTAAGAAATACAAAACTTTAAAAATATTTGGTGAACAATATAATTCAGTATATATTCGTTTCTTTGATTTTTTTACTGAAATTTCATAAAGAAATATTTTAAAAATATTTAATTCCGCTTTGTTTGAGTATCGATCCTGTAATGGACTACTTCTGCTCAAAAATATTTTCGAAATCGCGTGCGAAGTCAGTGCTGTATACATAAAATTCAGGAATGAAGCGGCGAGGGATCTGCCTTCACATAAAACTGTATTTCTTTTCATCGCCACATACAACTTATAGTCTTCACTGTTACTCACTTATTCCGCACACACATCAACGCAAGCCTCACTTGCGTTTTCGAAGTAGCAAAGTAGAAAAGCAATTGTTCAAGTTCAATTAATTTGATTTGATTGACGGCAACACCGCCACAGACCATTTACGCATATAAGCACACACACATTCGCATACATGCGAACGTTACTTTGCTAGCACTGGTATTGGTAGGTCGGCATATAACTCATACGCCCCAGCGCACAACTTGAGTAACCGAAAATAATAGTGTTTAATAAGCTAACAACTTTCCATTAAGTTTCATTTGACTGGGGCTTAACTATTCATTTACAAATACATATTCCCTTTTATGTATTTCCCGCCAAAGCTTCTTATAGAACAGCAACGGCTCTCAAAGGTGGCCTAATGTAGGACTTTGTTGTCATTTTGGGACAGTAATATTACTGTCAAGGCATTTGGAATAAATTATTTACACATTGAGAGCCAATACAATTTTATTATTATTCCACAGAGTGGTAGTGTGTAGTGTAGAGTGGTTCCACAGAGTGGTGAACTATATTTAGTATGTCTTCCGAAAGTGGGTGTTATGATTGGTGCACTTTGTTGGTGCATCGGCTGTAAGCTGGTGTCATATCTATATATGCAAGAGTGTAGGTAAAGCAAAAAAGTCTGACAAATTCGTTTGGATATTGTAGCGTTGTTTTGGATAACAACGTGTGCCAAATTTCGTGAAGATATCTCGTAAAATGAAAATGGTTTCCACACGTGGGAATGTCTTTCATTGGACAGTTTGTAAGGCGTAGCAGCTTTTTGGGAAGAGACAGTCATTTGCAATGAATTTCAGATTGAGATCTCAACAACTGTGGGACTAGTTCGTGTATATTCAGGAAAACTGATATAGTTGCATTGTCTTAGCTCATCAGCCTGATCAGTTATATATATATATAATCTATAAATCTTCGACATTTCCTGCTGGGTGGTACAAATATCGTGGCAAACTCAATATACGCTGTTCAGGGCATTCCGATATTTACTTAATTAACAGCTGTTTAAATTTCAAAGCACAAATGTATTTTTACTGGGAAGCGGGAGTCGCTGAAAATTCGCATTGAAAAAACTCCTGGCAAAGAAATACAAATAGAATATTTTCCTAACATCTGACCCACTGTGCCACCATAAATACTAACATATGCGTACTTAACCGTATAGATGAATGTTTATGGACATCCAGGTCTGAAGACGCAAGGGCATAGACGCACATGAGCACAAATGTGTGCCATCGCATGAGCGCCCCAGTAACACAGAGACAGACACTGTGGCCCAAAAGCACCCACCTTACCCATTAAAAGCGAGAAACGTAAACAAGTGGGGAGCACGTTCGCTCTCTCTGAACGGGCGCGCACTCAGAGCCGCAGAGAGACGACAACCACTTGCTTGATTCAGGCGACCGACAGCTGATTTGCCCAGGCCCGCCGCACAGCTAGTGGGTCGGGCAGCGCGAGCGGGCAACTGCAAGAATTTGCCGTTCACTCCGAAATCGACTCCGAAAGCGAGCGCGACTGCCACAAGTGTCCGTGCGTGGCGTCGGTTGTGCTTGCCAGCGTTAGTTGTGCCGCCACCGGATTCTTGCGTTTAGTAGGGATTTCGACGCGTTACTGCACGGACGTATGTCGCGGCAGTTGGACGACGACGACGGCGACGACGCTGAGTAGTGAAAGAGACAGAATATATTAGAAGTTGTGCTGTTTTTCGTTTTATGAAGCTCACTCGGCCTCGTCTTTGACTTCGTCATAGCAGTCACATTTGAGCGCCAGTGGTAGTGACAGTTCGGTTGAATGTTGAATGTTGACGGTGGCGGCGAGGCTATGGGGTTGTGCTGTTGACATTTGCTATCGAGGCAGTAAACTGTGAAAGGGTACAAAGTCACAACGCGGCGAAGTCGTTAAAAGTAGAGTACAAATTAATCTAGCAAGTATGTATGCGTGCGCATGTGTGCGTGCGCTCGCCGTTTGTGGCTAAGTGTGTTCGTGTACGCGCGCGTTGAAGCGGCTAAAGGAATACGGGAAACCAGAAATATTTGAAGAATCCACTAAAAAATGCATTCGCGTTGCATTCAATGTTCGCGTGTTTTCCTTCCGCGCCCCCTCGCGTGCGAAGTGGTGGCTCGTGCGTTGCGTGGCGGAAATAAGTGGAGTGAAATTGCATTGGCAGCGGTGGCGATGTTGTTGCATGTATGGCAATTTGATGAAGTATGCGGCATGTGGCAAGTGGCATATGCGGCCGGGGTTCACGTGTGTGGCCCCTCTCCCCGTGCACGGCTGGCCCTGTTCACAGGCTGGTGAACAGTAGCTAGAGTCTTTCCGATTCTTTATGACCTTTTACATGTTGCAGTGGCATTTGTTGCAATATTGTATTTACAGAACACGCATGTGTGGCACAAATCAAGTGGCAATGTGTGCAAATGTAATCGGAATCGTCGCACTGCGTGTAGAATGCACAAATATGCATTTTCATGTACGTAAATTTTAGGGCATTTATTATGCACTCACACACACACACTCGCACGCACGAGTTAAAGTGGCGCTGTGTGTGCGCTTTTTAATGCCACAATCGCATGCAGCACGTACATGGCCAACACACTGCCGCATAAATATGAGTGTGTGTGTGTGTGTGCGAGTGTGCAGCAAGTGAGCTTGAAACGGCAAAGGAGCTGAGTGCCATTGCGTTAAATCCGAGTGCAGACGAAAAGCTGATTGAAATTGTAATTACAGGAAGAAGCTTATTCTGAATTTGCTTATAACTAAGAGCTGCAACGAAAATGGCGTCGTTTCAAGGGGCCAATGCTCAATTGCATACAATTGACCTAACAAGCAAAAGAAAGACCTTAATTGATATGAGTGCGTCTTGGTTTCTTTGGATGTGTAGGAGGCTTAGGATATGTTTGCTGAGGTTCAACTGGCTGTGACATTTGACACGAAAGTGAACTAATTTGTGCCTGAAAATCAGAAGAGATGAGTTGGTACTGAAAAACACTCTTCAAAAAGTGCCACACGTTTACACTTTTTTTTCAATTTGTTAAGAAAAAAGTCGGGGCATACACTACTCAGGGGACTTTTCGGACTGAAATTCGGGGTACTTTGGTATTCACTGATATAAATCTATATTTCAGTTTTATAGTTTTCGCAAAGCAAAATCATTTTCAAATCACAGATTTATTTGAAATGCATTACGCTTGCCTACTTTCAAGGTCATTCAATTAAAGTCATAAAAATAAATAATAACATAGATAAAGAAATTGTTTTAATTTTTTGCTTAAAAAGGTATTTTTCTAAACCCATTTGGAACTCAGTAGTGCTGCGGTTTATAAACAGAAATCGCAAATAGTTCCAGATATACTTTGAAAGCGTTAACGGTATTTTTCCTTAAATAACCTCCAAGGGAATCAGCGAGTTCAGTTTTTAGCAGTAAAATATTAAAAATAATAGTTCTTTATTCGATCCACACGCCGTCTAAAAAATGTTTGGGGTATAAAATATGTATGTATTAGAACGGTCAAAGAGAACACGGGAATTATTTTAATATTAATTTGAAAAAAAAAAACAAATGTGAGAAACACAAAACTATTCGATAATATGTTTTTGAAATTGAGAACGGTGTGAATTGGATAAGTTCCCACAAACATTCAATTCGAAATACCCACACGCAATAAATAATCACGAAAAGAAATGCTAAGAGCCATAGCAACCAACGGTTTATCAAGAAATCGCGAGCAGAACAATTTGTGACAGAAGACATTTTAATGAACAACAACAAAAATAAATGCTTGGAAATTTATGTGACAACTGATTTCTCAGCTGCTCGGCAAAATAATTGAACTAGAAGAGCCATTGGAAATTTGGAAATAAACGGATTTTCGCTATAAGCTCACATAAGTATAAATCTTTGGCTGCTTTTAGTTTGTGGAAAATGGATTAAGGGATATTTATATTACTCTGAGCGTGAAGCAACTATGAAACACGAAAGACATGTACAAGACAAAATGAAATGAGCTGAAATCACAATATGCGATGAAACATCCCGCGTAGCCGTAGGCGCGCTCACCTGTTGAAGCTGCTTGGGGCCCACAATGGGTCAGTACCAGTCTCTTCGGTAAGTGGAAATGGCGTGTGTGTGTTTTTTATTGCTGCTTAATTAGTTTGTGATGATAAGCAAGTTTGTTTAGGCCAACCGCAAATAAAAACTCTGAAATTACATTTCTCTATGAAAATAAAAAAGTGCCGAGCAAATATTTCGAGAGATGGCAAATGTGCGCTCATAAAAAGTGAATCGCCCCACCTAAACAGTTGATAATAAATGAATTTATATATATACATCTACGTGTACCTACATATAAATATTTATATACATATACATACATACATTACATACATAAAAAAAAAACAAAAAAATATGTATACATACATATATACATCGTTAGCCATGTATGTACACATAACAAATGGGCAGGGATCCATTAGCCTTCCCTCAATCACTAAGCCAATGAGTCCCGCAGGCAGGGCGTGTACGTCATTTCAATGTTTCGAAACAAAAAAGAAGGCTTTTCATGCTTTCCTTTGCTTGTTTATTTTCGTATTTAGTTTTTCGCGTGTTGCCCTGCTCCCCCTTTCCTTGTCTATGAAAAAATTGCTTACATTTGTGAAATTATGCTAATTACTCATGAACAGCGTTGGCCCGAGACATATGAGCACCGAAAGGCATCCTATTAAAATATTTATTTAGATTTTCCTGAAAAAGTAATAGTTCACCAGACGTAACTCAACATCTAAAAGAAAAAACATAAATTAAGAAGCATATACTCTTCAGTATTGAGCTTAAGCCGCTTGCACTTGCTTTTATATATACTTAAATAATGTAATGTAAACATGCGCTTCCATTTTGTGTAGTTTTCCAAATAAAAATGAGTTTTCACTTAAGCAATCTGCTATATTCTAATTCGATACAAGAGAGAAAAACAACAATTTATAACCTCTTCAAAGTAAAAAATTAATGCCATATTTTTTCTAAATTCACAAGGAATGCGTATTCTTAGTCGTACCGAAACCTTAAATACTGTATATCAACAATTTATGAAAAAATGTTGCCTACATTTCGGCGCATTTATAATATGCTGAGAATAAAAACTTCGAAATGAAATAAATATATATTTTTTGCGCTGAAACAAAAGGTATGTTTCATTCAAAATCGGGCTGATAATATTATCGGCGATCTGCTGATAGGAACTTCGTTTTTGTTGCTCTGTTATCTGCACATAAAACTTTAATGGACGCTGCTATCACTTATATTACAAGTAAAATTATCAACACCAGTAAAAGCGTTTGAACACATTGCATGCCTTAATCTGTTGATAAAGTTGATGTGACCGCATCCCACCAGTGTTGGATCGCAATCATATTCATCGTAGCCATATCTTTAACGAAATATATGCAATAATGCCTCTGCTCGTGTATAATTCTCTAATTAAAGGCAATGAAGTGAGAGCCTTACCGAATGAGAATCGGATGAAAAAGAAACTTCACTTCAATTACAATTTTGTCACACTGGTCTGTAGCGTTTGATGTGCACACTCCGTTGATTGTAAGTCGAGTAGAAGGCAGAACTTCCAGTCCACAAGGATATCCTTACAATTCGCATCACGTTTCTTGGTGGAATCAGCGCCTTGCATTGAACAAGTCGGTGAAGTTGAATCGCAGCTGGAATGTAAGTGGAATTTTTTTATTAGTCCCTACTCCCTTTCCTCTCTCTTTTCTTATTTACCTTATGTGCTCGCTTAATTCCGAAAGAAAAGCGCTGTTATTTTGCCTTTCAGAATTTTTATTATGATCATTAAAAGGAATACTTTAGTATAGCAGAAATGCATGTCACACTACTTCGCCAACCCACCGACCCACCGACCCTTATGTTGGTAGTGACATTACAATGGCAGGGAGGCCAATGACCGCGTGGCCCAAAACGCCACAACAGAATGCAATGAACCGTGCAAAGTGAACTGCGTGATCCGTGAGGCGGTGCAATGACAGATTTGCCCCTTCAATGCCACCATATCACGCGGAGGGCAGAGGGTCGCACGAGTATCTCAATGCAGGGCGCTCTTTTGTTAGACTCAAGTTTTCTTTATTGATTTTATATTTATTGTGTTGACTTAATGTGCGTTGCTAAGGCAAAGCGGTGTTGCTCTTTTAAATCACAGCTTTTATTCTCCAACGCAAGGGTCGCCACTTCATTTGTTTGTGCGCTTCATTTATCCTTCACCTCAAAATGTGGAAAAAGGTTCTTTGAAGCTTGGCTGTGAGGTCAGGGAGAATTCGGCACTAGAACGTTGATTATATTTTATTACAGTTCAGCTACATCTAAATTCCGTAATTTTGGGCAGGGATGTCACTAAAATGTAGAAGAGCGCAAGCTCCTCTGATAAATTTGGGGCTTGTGGTTATTCACTGAATGGAGGTCATTTTCGGTATTTCAACTACTTTGGGAGAAGGAAATCAAACATTATTTTTCTGAAATATTTTTATAAAATGGTTGGTAACTTTTTGTAATGAATGAAAGCGAATCTTCAGTGGCTGAAAGTTAATACAACTAAGGAGCCAAAAAGATATGAAACTCATTTACCTTTGCCTTTTCTTTCAAGTTGTTGCTGCCATTCACACTTTAAAGAATGTCGCGCTTCTTGACATTTGATAAACTTGAACCTATAAATTTGGTATTGATTTTAAGGTAAACAATTTTATAAAAATATAAAGGCGTTTCGAGATTTTCAAAGGCAGATCAGCGAATTGGCGTGCAAATTTATGCGACCGAACCTACATCAGATAAAATATAACAGCGTTGCGATAATCTTTCAAAGTGAAAGGCGGAAAGGCAACACAAGACCAATGCAGCATGCATACCTTTAGGCGTTTAGCACTTAACAACCGCCCATGCCGCACCGCTGTGTCGAAGAGGTGCCACTGTGAACAATGAACGTGAACACGCCGTGCAGCTAATCCTGCCGCCAATTTGCGGTGCACGTGCACAAGTGCGAAAAACACGAAAAGCACGAACCAGCGAACAGGCGAGGCATTGATGGAAAGCGCGCCCAAAACTATGCAACTTAAACTAAGCTACAAATGTCTTCACATATAAGCCTATACTGCCTGACGTTTCCGAGGGGTGGTGGCACAAGCACAGAAAACTGAATGCGCACTGAGGGCAAATTACTAAAAATAAAGGCATAAAAAGAAAGAGAGCAAAATAAAACAGTGTTAACAACAGAAACAACAACAAAAGCGCCCATTTATGTTAGTTGAGTGTTGCGACACAGAAAAAGAGCACAACAAAAGGCAACAATGTAGTTACGTACGAGTATACCTGCTAAAGGGAGGGGTAAGCGGGTAGCGCGTTCAATGTAGCACTCTGCGGGCTGGCAGCGTTTCCTTTCTGTCTCGTCTGGTTTCTTGCACTTTGCAATTGTGCTTTCCTTTCGCTGCTCCCACCATTCATCAAGCAAATTAGGTCGAAAATTGGCATTGCCCGCACTGCCATCGTCAAAGTGCCACCGGATGAGTGGTCAGAAAGGAAAGTGATTTGAGCAACGCATGAATGAGGTACGAAAAACGGTGTTAAAACGCCGCTGAACTGTGGTCACTTCAACGAGGGGCGGCGGGTGGACACTGGTAAGTGCCTACGTATTCCGGTGGGGGAGAGCGAAGTATTGTATTTTTAGACCTTCAAATACAATGTGTATGTATGTATGTTGCATGAGTGCCGTTTTAAGGTCATCGCATTGTCGAAATGTAAATAAAGAGAGGGAGAATACTAATTTCTTAAATTGTCCAACTTAGTTTATTGTTCGCAAAATTGATTTTCAACGGAATAAATTTGTAGATTTATATCATTGTTTGCAAAACTAGAAATTGAAACAAAAAAATTAAAGAAATATTAAAGTGTTGGATATCAGCAAATACCGTTATAAAATATGTTACTTTGTTCTAAGAAAGTCATGAACAAATTTCTAAGAAGAGAAGAAGCTGGACGCTTTGGAAATTGCGATTTGGGTTTCCGGGTTGCTGATTCCACCAATATCTTGGTTTTGATTCTGCTGGAGCTGGTGGAAGCTACCGGGGCCCAGATGAGGCCGTTGAGACTACATTTATTGCGCCACTCTTCTCAGCTTCTCTAGGATATTTCAAAAGTATCTTCCCTCCATGTTTTCAGCAGGGCCACAGGGCACCACAGTATGCCAGCTGAATTTTTTCGCATTGCCGTGTTGAGCGCAATGAATAACATGCACATTATAGCCGGGGGCAGGTATGAACCGTATGTTTTCCAGTCGAGGCTCATAAAATTGCTAAAGATTAATGACCAGTCTGCATTTAAGCGACATAAGTTGAGGTTAAATCGAAGTGTTTTATTACCCTGCAGAGGTGACTCCGAATATTTCAAAATAGCGGGAAGGAGAAAATGATGCGAAGGCACCATTGTTTGCCACTGCGCCATTAAATGGTCATAAAATTTGACCTGAGCGATAATGTTATGCAAATATCCTTTGAAAGCATGGACGGTGGCTTGAGTAAGGTGCTCAATGTGCCTGTTCATATAGCGTTGGTTACGTACTTCGCCATGGGGACAGTATGTTGCGAAGATTTGTACTCTGATAGGTAGCACGTAAGCTGACAAATGACCCTAAAAGCAGACATCAAAGCTCAACAGCGAGCCGAGGGCAAATGCTGGTCGTAAATGCAGTGGTCGAAAGCAGCGACGGAGGCATGAACAGGAAGAGAGGGGTGCGCTGATGCGGCCAGCAGCCGCTTAACACATTTTTGACAGGCCAGTGACAACTGGTGGCTAATTCTATTATTCAGCTTAGCCGCAGACTCAATTGTATTCCCGCCGTTGTAGTGAAACTGTTGGCACGCCAAATATTCTTTTGGCCAGATGCGTGGAACACAAAGAATGCAAAGAATGATAAAAGTTATTTCGGAGAAATTTCAGCGAACTCGTTGTTTTTGCTTTAATTACTTCTGCAGCTAAGCCAAAAGTTTCTGCGGCTAGGCGCTTTGCGTGCGGTCAGTGGCAGCTGTCAATACACAGTGGTTGCTTTTATTGTTGCCACACACAAATCACATCTGCTCGTGAAGGCAGTCAGTGTCAGCGACCGCAGCGTGCCTTCAGGGAGACTTGACAAAGACACAGTCGAATTAGCAGCCAGCTTTCCCCTTCCGCTTCGTGCGCCCATTTACCCGTCGTACATATGTAATTGCTTAATGAAGCGCGCGGATTTTCTTGTTCTAGCAGGCGGTTGCTGGGGAAGAAAGTGCAGTGGCACGCGATTTGCGATTTTTATACGGAATCATTAGCACTTTCGGAGGAAATGTTAATGAATTTGAACGTCGCCGTTAATGCGATTATAATATTAGTCCGGTGGTAGGATCGCGGTGAATTATGGGCGTGCTCATGTAAAGATAACTGATACATGGTAATTATTGTGCTTTCAGCAGAAAGGTATAACGGAGCTGATAAGCACAAAAACTACATGACGTGTGAGAATTCTGGCTTCTCCTCGAAGATGATGCGAATTTCAACTGCGGAAATCTCGATAAAAGCATTTCGAATACAGCACTGGTTCGCTCACCATGTGGTTTGTTGTTGATGTGAGAGAGAAAAGTGTCATCGCGACTCGGCGTGGACAACGCTACGCGGTTATACTTAGTTGAGATTATTCGAGGCTGTTGTTTCTTTTCTGACAAAACGCGTTGTGAAAATAAGTTTTTGAAATACTCGGAATCTTAGCAGCGGCCATTTTTTAAATTTAATATGCCTTTTTACGCAGAGTAGGCAATTGAGAAGTAAAGTCCTCTTTCGACGAACAAAAACTAAACTCTATAAGTCACTCGTCATCCCCGTCCTGCTATGTGGTGTAGAGGCATGGATGATGGCAGCATCTGATGAGTCGAAGTAACGAGTTTTTGAGATAAAGCTTCTCCAAAAGGTTTATGGTCCTTTGCGCATTGGCCAAGGCGAATACCGCATTCGATGGAACGCCTGGGGAAGCAGAGTAAGAGGAAGTCCTCTACTCCATTGGAAAGATCACCTAGAGAAGGACCTGACTTCGAACGAAGAAACGAGTGGGGCGCTGTTGTTAACTCGGCTATAATCGCGAAGTGGTGCATACGCCAGTAAAGAAGAAGAAGCAGCCATGTGACCTTATTTGAGAAAACAAACTGTTGTGAAATTGCCTTGCAATAACTTAAAATTATTTTGTTTACATTTAAATAGTTGATAGGCCTAAGACCCTACTGAAGCTAATTTCAACAAGCATTCCGCTGCTGAGCCTTATTTATTTATATAATACCTTCTTAGTTAAATGGAGTATGCTGTTGGGCAACCCGAAAGGGGAGACAGTTGAATGCCGACACTTATTTTAGTACTAATCCCACACATTTCGCACGTAAATTAGTTATTCAAGGTTATTTACGGTCGGTGCGTATGTGTGGATGCAATCCGCTTCAATTTATGCTCAAGAAAGGAGGTACAGTACGGAATGTGGTTCCCTTCTCATAGGGAGCCTGATGATGTTTTTATGCTCAACTGGATATAATTTATGATATACGAGCACAATGCTTGCTAACGGGACAACAATCTCCCGAGAACCTCGCATTTGCATTGCAGTTGTAATTCATTATCGCGAGGAAGATAATGTGCTTTTATTACCGTTATAACTGTTCAAATGAGTGTAATTGTTGCTTCTGTCATTTTAATAGCGCACAGTTACACGTGAAATTTACTGTTAATTACCGCCATAGGCTTTAATGGACCTGCGTCATTATTTCGGGAGTTGGAGACCATTTTGTTATGTTTGGGCACGTAAAAATGGGGGCCACAACTATTAACTGCGGCGGAGGTAATAAACGGCATTTTTTAGGTACCAGCTTGAATGTGGTGAATGGCAGAGATTAGACAATTGAAAAAAATCGAAATAAAAAAAATATTTTTAAGTTAGTGTTAATGAAATATCAAGCGTAAAGTTCAGCGTTTTTTTTTAATTCTAAAGAACTCTACTTTAGTCTTTGTTTTGTTCCTCATTCCCTCCTCCGCATGACACATCAAACGATTTGCTCAGTAGCTTCCTGAACTGAATTTTTACTGTTTGGTGTTGACTGCAGCGTTGCCAACCCCTGCAGGTGCAATTAGCAGCAAGGGAGGGGGGCCTACAGGTCTATGCCTTTGAGGAGAATAAATTTGCCGCTTAACAAAGCTTATGAATACCGTTAGATCGTTTTGTTGACAAACTGACCCCTCACCCGCTAGGCTCCCTTCACATTTAACATACATTATTACACATTTAGCTGTTTCCAAAGTTCATGTGTACAGTTAAATGCACAAACTCTCCCGATACGAACGACTGGCATTAAATGTGCTGGCTGGTTCCCGAGGCGTTAGTGCGGCCATAGGCGGGTTATCATGCCATTTGCATGCCGTAAAAGGAAACTTTCGTGAATAAACCATGAAGTTGTCCTTTTCATGCTTTTGACAGGATCATGTTATTGTAAGACATTGACACATGCAAACCATATATATACTTTATTACTTATACATAAGTGATAGGTCGTCGTTTCATTGGCTGGCGAAACTCGTTGATTTCAACAATTATTTTATGTATAACGGTAATTAAAACTACAACATCAAGTGTGTGCCTTGTGCGACTGATTATCACTCATTCTGTCACTTTTCTCCATAAATATGTCAGCAGTCCTGCAAGTTAGCGTACAAATGCTATACAAGGTATATAAGCCCTTATGTATGCCCTATATATTTACGGAAGGGGTCGACATTGTATGCCCTGCAGTGTGCTCCCAATGGCATCGTAAAAATGCCACTTCCTTTTGTTAGACTTTATTAAAGTTTCAGCAACTGCAAAGCAACAACCAACAACTCTAATGTGCGCGTGCATGTGTGTGAGTGTGTCTGTGTGTGTGAGTAATAAATAATGAATGCTGCTAGATAATTAAGTATGAGACCGTCTGGTATGTTTTATCGCCGCCGTTTTAATGGGAATTACAATTTTGTTATGCAAATTAAGTTGACACCACAAATAAACCAGTTAATTAAAGATATTGGCTGTTTGGACTGATTACATCGCATTAATTAACTTAATTAATAAAATACATGAATAGAGTCATAATACAAAGAGTTGAAGAACCACAGAAAGCGTCAAAGGGCAAGAAAAATTAGTAAAACTTTGCGAAAGTGTTCGCCACACAAAACTTTGAAGTCATATGATCCAATATAAAGCATTTCGTAATTAAAACCAATATAATTACCAAATTTTTGAGTTCCAACACCTCTTCCGTGGAACCTTGATAATTGATCTAAAGGAGGCATGCTGCATATGTATGTTTGTTGGTGTGAGGGTCGTGAAATTATCTTTGTGAAAACATCACTCAGCGTTGTCCGCTAAAAATAGCTGATGAACAAGCAGCTGTCAACAGTTGAACGGAGAATTGAAATGTCAAAAGTTGACAAGGGGAAAACAAGAGAGAGTGACAGGGGTCCAAAATGAAACAGAAATAACAATCGATAAATAAAGAGATACAACGCGAAGCGCCAGGAAGTGTGTTTTAAACATAAATCCAAAAGTAAATAATTTAATTGCCAATCTACTATGTTACTGTGTGAGCAATGGCGCTTTATAGTATTTTATGGGAAGGTCAGAAGTATTTTGGAAAGACAATATTAAAAAATAGTACTTATAAGCTGTCACTTGTTGTTTTCTGCCTGCACGATATGTACCTCTTCATGTTCGTCTAATGCTGATCTTTATAAGGAGATTGGAGGTGAAAAAACGGCAAGAAAACTTTTCGCCTCTAACAATCTGAAAGTAAATCCACTAGCCGTTTTTTCACATCTAGTCTCCGAATAAAGACCAGCAAGTAACCCACTTTTTGATTATTTGAGGCGAAACAGGGGTATTGTGTTCTGGGATCTCACAGATTTTCCATATTATTGGATATGTGCTCGTGATTATTGATCACAACTGTTAAATGAGTTGAAGTTAAAAAGTACTCCAATTTCCAAATATTCTTGATCTGCTGTGAAGTTCTTTTAATAGCGTAACTCTGAAACGATTTCGATCTCGCATCGATAACCAACTTCCTAACTAGAAACATAAAACACCACGTCCACCTCTTTTAAAACGGACGCTTTGTTGCTTGATTTGAGGCAACGAACAATAAATTGGTTTTCTTGTTTTGTAGAAAGTAGAAATACCACAAGTCTAATACAAAACCTTTACTCTTTTCTTCACTCTGTCCCTACATTAGTCATTTGTTTGTATGTCGGCTGTGAGCTGTCCGTCACCCGCATTGATCGGTTGTACCAAAAATGCTTTGATTTCGCCCCTGCGGCGTTCATTGCCTTGCCCGATGGGTGTTGTTGTTTTCGCACGCACCGACCCGAGCACTTGGGTGGCCATTTCATTAAGTTTTCGGTATTGTTATGCACTGCCCCGAAATAAAACGAAAAAAAAAACATATTTTAAACACAGAAAGAAATGCCAATGCCAGGCGGGCGGCGATTGCGTCAATGCCAAGCGCCCAATTATGGAAGCGTACCTCTGATGGTTATTTGTTTCTGGTGTGCCTTTATGTTGGAGCAAATACCTTAGCACTTGAGTGTGCGCGCGTTTGGGTGGCATTGATGTGTACGGTGGGGCCAAAAGAAAAAAATCGTACTTTAAAGACGTTTTATTTGAATCAATCAGTCAAATCCAAATAAATTGGGTGCTGTTTACAAAACGGTGCATTTTATGCGGGGTTACGCAATAAATTCTCACCAAAATAGTTTAGACGGTAGCACACAACCTCATTTTACACCTCATTAAACACCACCGTGTTCTTTGAAATTTTCCTTAATTTCTTTGGCAGAGTCGGTGGCATCCAATTGTGCAACATGAGAGCGTACAAAACGCTAAAATTGTGGCATTAATTCAAGGGCCTTTCCATTATGTAAATAACGGAGGTTATTTCGCGTCGCAAGACTGTATTGAATTCAGAATACCGAAGTGTGAGGGTAAAGAAGTGGATTGTTGAAGGGACAGTTTGAGAATAATTGCTTATGATTAGAAATGCTTGGTTAGTCCGTTATGTCAATATGCAGCATAGCAGTCTTAGAGGTGCTCGCAGCTTATAAGACAACTTTTGATTCCCTCGAATCGCACCACAACTAATCTTAATAAATTTCTGCTCCGAGTGCTTTGTGTTTATATGAGTTTATTGTATTTATATAAGTTCGCTTGTTTTAGTTGTGGCACAAACAGAATGAGCAGTAAAATCTAAACTATAATTGCCATAATTCTTTTCGTTAATGTAAACAGTGGTGGCCGCAGACCCATTTACTCTGCGGTGGAATTTACATATTACCATGTTATTGTTGTTTACCGCGAAGAAAATGTTTACGCGGAATTGTGTTTTATCTGAAATACGCGGTAAAGCAAAAACTATTCATGCGCTATAGCGGGTCATGGGTCTGTCTGTTTCTTGCCAATAAAATCCACTAATAGTCGGTTTGGAATAACAAATTAGGAGCTAATTGTTGTTTGCTTTGTACAACACCTTAATGGATGCTGTAATTTGGAATTTCTTTGAGCAATTGTAAATATGCCTGGCAGACAAAAACACGGCAATTAAAAGAATATACCGCGAGAATCGTCTTATTGATGGACGGCGCTTATGGAAAATTTTTTTAGGTTACGTGGGCGGTCCTAACAGGGACTTCACTTAGATAGCGTTAGACGTTGTGGTACCTAAAATCTGTACTGTATCATAAGATATATAGAAATAAAAAAAAAAACATCAAAGAGCCTCTCACAAAATTTGCTGAGACTAATATCTGTTGAAGCTCTGTCTTTCGGTTCACCCAAGGAAGGATTGTCGAGATGTTTCAGTCTATAAAAGACTGTATAATGGAGGAGAAAGTAAATGAATATTTCCACCTCACCCACCTGTGTACAACTTTGACAACTATCGTTCGAAAAGATTATAAGCTTTACCGCATGAATACCTATTAAGATCTTAGGAACACCTACTATTGCGGCAAGATGAACCTTTCTCAGGGAAAGTAGGTCAGGAGACCTTGCGTTCTACTCGAATCCAGAAGAATCTGCTAAGTATAAGCAAGATTCATTGGTCTCGTGTTAGAAAGTAAGGCGGCAATGGAAATACAACTCCGTCTAATTCCCATGTGAGCGGAAGTGCCTTCTCTGCCTAGCTCATCGAGAAAGTTGCTAGCGATTCCGCTGTGATCAGGCATCCAGGCTGAAGATGAATTAGCTTGATGCTATTTCTTGTAGGATAGACAGCCCTTGACTAGCCTTAAGCGCACAGTTGTGAATAGAATAGAATTTCGACGTGTTCTGATTTGGAACCCTTTTAGTAATACCTTCGGAATAGGAAATATTACTCTTGTTGAAATGTTTCTTAGTTCTTTCAGCAAACTTTGAAAAAAACACTTTGACGTTGAGGCAGCTGTTCGGTGACTAGTTCCGTATTTCGTCTCTCTTGTGATTTCTGTTCAGTACAAAAATCAAGCTCAAGCTGGCCTCATTTACCAAGTGCTGAGAACCCACCATTATTTCAATGTGAAAATGAAACGTTCTTATCCATACATAGCATACTCGAGGTGGCCTGTTGCAGTGTCATACTGTCGTACTGCCACACTGCCAAGTGGCACGGCCGTTTTGTTACTTAAGCCATTTGTATTGATGGCTTAAACGCATTTGCTCGAAGGTTAAAAAGCTGCGGTGGCACATTGTGACACTTAAAGCCAACATTGTTGTTGCGGCGGGTAGTGTCTTGCAACATTACTTGGCGACTATAAAGGCTACTGGGGAGCCATATCGCCACCATGTTGCCGCATGTTGTCGCATGTTGCAACTTAGTTATGTCTATGCAACGTAATAAGTGTTGACTTTTATGTGCTGCCACACTGTGGAATGCTGTGAATAAATATGTTGCAACTTGTGTTACTAATGAAAATAATATTTTTCAACAATACCAATGGAGCGCGCGGTGTGCGCGGGTGCCGGCGAGTGCTGTGCCGAAGGTGTTGGCGGTAAGTAACGAGCATAATGCAACTAGAAGTAGCTACACCCATAAAGCTGCCGACACAAGGGCAGGGCAGTGCGGCGAATGAGTAGGAAGTGCAATGCGGAAGGAATAAAAATATAAATAAAAGTTATAGCAGGGTAGAGTGTGGTCCTTGCAGTTGTTGTAGTTGTTGTGGCTGTGCCAACAGCCATGAAGTTGCTAAGAAATATCTCTTACAATATGTTTTGTGGCATGCAACATGCAGAAATGTAATAACAAAATGCACCTAGATTTATGGCGCAATGACAGTAGCTTTAGCTGAATTGCTTCTTCTTCTTCTCATGCTTCTTCTCCTCAATGCTGATAAATCAGGAATAAGTTCTTGCAGTTTTATCGGAAAAATTCTTTTGGTGGCAAAAGTTTTTGTATTTACAGTTATAATGGCGGCAGAAGGGTACAATCTGTTTCAGAGTCCAGAATCTGGGTAAAAGGCGCCTCCGTCCGATCAGTGGACTGTACCCATTACTAGCTATGCTTGGGCAATGAAGTTGAATACTGATTTAGTGAATGTTTAGGATTTCTAAACTATTTATACCATATAACTGCAAAGACAGAGTAAAATGAAATACTCTTCCTAACATAACGATTTGTGTGACAAATTCACTTTAAATATCTAAGATCTCTTACCAAATGTACTGGGCGACACAAATTCTCGACATTGCGGCATTGAAGCTGATGCATTTCTATTTATTGCATTATTTATGAAACCTTAACGTCCGAGCAGAAGATTTACTTATTATTAAGCACACATGTATTTAACGCCCCGAACGGAAAAATTTATAATATAGTGAGGCGGAAAAGAAAAAAGGCAGAACTGAACACATTACTTCCTAAAGCCGTAAATTTTTCATTTAATTCGTCCGATTTTGCTAAGAATTTTCTTCTTCTTTGCCTGCGTAGACACCGCTTACGCGCTAAGCATTTGAGATTAAGGTAGATAACCCGGCTGATTCCCTACCAGGTTCGGGTCTTAACTAAAATTGTGCATCAACCGAATAGCGGTCTGTTAGTTCAATAATGCTTAGTTTTGTGATTTTAAACCATGAGTGTGATTTTAAGGGTTCATGTTGCAGAGATCGTACCAGCTGCTATCATGGTCAACACATTAGGCATGGTTTCCCTAGTGGGTACATTACAAATTTATAGTTTATTTAAACTTTAAGTATTTTGCATTATGCAGATGACATTTCATTGTTTCGCTGTCAGTGGGAGAGGGCAATGAAAACATGAATAAACGAGCACATATTTTCTACACACTCGTACAATATTTAACTAAGTACATATGTATGAATATATAAGTACATTTATGAGTAATGATAAATTCCTGCCTTGGTTGTCTGCAAAATGTCGACAACATATTTTATAAAATTTATTCGATAGAATTTTCTTTTGTTGCTAGCATTTTCCCTTTATGTTGGTATTGTTGCTCAGGTGGCTTAGGTAAAATGATATGCAAATGACACGTCCGATTTTTGAGTGTTGACTGAGTGAGGACTTTTCAAGTTGGAAGTATTTGTGTGGATAACTCCACGGTGTGTTATGCAATGCCTAGAGCCCCCAAGTACAGGTAGTAAATTAAGGGTTTTAAACTATTTTTTTTTTCAATCCCGTTATGAAATTTCCTTGGAAATGCCTTAAAAAAATTCACTGAAAATCTAATAATTAAAATTAATACTAAGTACTCGACCAAATCATGTAATTGATGATACACGATAGTCGTGAATTTTTATCCTTAAATTTCTATAGCTCAAAAGTATTTTATGGCATCGCTTTGACTTTACACACGTATTCCTCAGAATTGAAGACTCTACGAAAATGCCCATTGCGACGAAGTCCTAACTCACACCGGCGAGGTATTACGAACTTATAGACCTGATTTTTCCATAAAATGCGCGTTTTTTTGTATTTATCTCGTAATTGACAAGAGCTAGAGAGAAAATGTAAATGACAAACTTTGTTGGAAATTTTAAAATTTTCTTTAAAAATTGCATATAGCCTTACTCAAAAAGCCGAATATTTCGAGAAGTTTTAAGATAGCGATTTTGCGTTCAGGACCTTTTTTATAGCAAATAAAATTTAAATGAACCTAAAACACAAATTTCCTATTAGAAGATATTGTCTGTATGACTCGGTCGAAAAAATCAAAAAAAAAACGAAATGAAAAATAAAAAATTTTAAAATTCGCCTAAAATTATTGTCATTTGTGGCCTGGCTAAATTCGATTTTGGATTAGAACTGGTAGGTCATTGTGTGTAGAACTACATATAAAACATGTAGAACAATTCTGAAAGCAATTCCTCAAGTATGTAAATTTGAAGAATGTAGTTTTGAAAAAAAAAAACGCGTTTAAAGATAAACTGATGGAGCTGATTGAACTGAGACATTTCAGAAGGATATAACTTGAAGACTATTGGAGATATCGCTATAAAATGTTGTTATTAATATTATTTTGAAAAGGATTCCCTATCAAATGAAAAATTAGAAATACATTTTTTTTTAAATTTCACACCAGATGTTCACCTTACTCTGCAGAATCTCAAACGAAACTAATTTTTGGCTATCGTCGAAGTCAACAATTAATATTTTTAACCAATATGATTCAATATATCACTTTCTTTATTTCTTGCGTTCTATGAGTGTTACCCATTGTAACCCTTTTATTGTTTTTTTCAGATTCGATGTGCACTTTTCCAATCGTCCCAAAGTACGAGCGAGTGACAGAAACATCGCTGCCAAGGCGAAGGCGAACGCACAGCTAAGACTATGATTCTAAAAATAGTCCCAGAAGCAAACGACAACCATGAGCACAACAACACAAACAGCAACACTAAAAGCAAAATGACAATAACTAAACAGAAGACGCCGGCAACAACAACGGGAGAGGTAATGAGCAAATGATAATGATGGAAAGAGCACTTGGAAAGTGTTGAAGAGAATTGCAACCACAACAATAACAAGAACACAAGAAAAACCAAGTCAATAATGCATAATGGGAATTGGATGATTGAATTTGTGTGCGCGGCTAAGAAATATGCGGCAAACGCGACAACTCGCGAGAAACAGCTGCTTTGCGGAGCGAAGGCGCCCAGAGAGTGCTGGCTAAATATAGGCCAGGCGCACGTTGCCATAGTCGTTGGTGCGCCATTCGGTTGGTTGTGACATCAAAGGAAACAACAACAACAACAATACGAAAAACTACAATCAACCAAGTGCCAACAAGAATTACTAAAATAAACGCTCGAAGACGCTTTGACTTAATTATGTGACATCATAGTGACGAACGAGTGCAACGTCACAAGCGTCAAGGCGTCAAAGTAAAGTCAAAAGCCATAGAAAATCATAAAGACATAAGCAAGACATGTGAATGAGACGGCGAAGCTTACTTCTACGCCCGGAGAGCCCGCTACTTCTGTTGCACATAATGTTGCATGCATGTACATATGTGTGTGTCAGCACCCGCGGAGGGGGTGCCACTAAGATGGTGCAGTCAAAAATATTGTGAGAGCAAAAAGTGACAACGGTGAAATAAGAAATCGACAGCTGCGCGCCCAGATAATCTCAGTAAACCGACCCGAAGTGCAAATTTCAATAAACACTTATTCATATACAGTGGCATATGTGTGTGTGTGTGTGCGTGTGTTTGCGTGCTTTTGCGGGAAATTGAGAAAATTGTCAACGAAAATTGTCAAAATGCTTTTCAACTGGCTCAGTCTAATTTCGCTGCTGAGATCACTTGGAACGAACGAACGAGCGAACGCGACCAGCGCGAATGAGCTGCGACAACAATAACAAACAAAAACAAAAACATAAAATAAATAATAACCAATGTGAGGTAGCGGAGATAGCAACACGGCACGGGTCTTGAATCGAAAAACGCTTTTCCTCCACACAACCGTTATTTGTGGTGAAAATTGATTAAAAAAATGTTGACGATATTATTGGTGGATTTCACAAAAGTAATCAATCGCCTTTGACTTGTTAAGAAACAAACAAAACCAATTGACAAGTTGTTATATAAATCAGCCGAAAAATTAAGAAAAACTCACTGCAAGCTATTTTAAGGAACTGGCTCAGTTCAAAGTGGAAAATGTGAAGAATTTATTATTTTTTGACTAAAACTTATTGAAAAGTGAAAATTGTAAAAATTTCCTCGGCGAGCAACACTACTCTTATAAATAATGGTTTATTGAAATTATGATTGAAAAAACTAAGGTTTATAAGAAATCTGAAAATCTCGTTTGTATATAGAATTTTTTTCATATATTTTATTCCTTCAGTGTCAGAGATGGACATGTTAGATTAGGCCAGCCACTCTTAATTACTTTGCTTTTGGATTTCTTCCAGCTTTAGTGAAAAGAGTGTAAGACACTGAGAACTATTGGCTTCCTTAGAGGGCACAGATATTTAAATTTGATATTCAAAGGTAGTAAATTAGTTTCCTTATCTTTGAAATTTACCAATCAAAGTCTCCGGACCTAAACTAGCAGCTTTTGTACTGAATATCCCCAGGTTTACAGATACTGAAGAAAATATTGTTACTCCGTAAATTTTTGTTAGGTTTTTGCGGAAATGATCTCCCTAGATATCTCCAATAAAGATTGCAAACGGCTCGCTTGGGCTTCATGAGCTCTACTCCCTTTGCATAGCCACTTGCAATCGCTCGCTCGCACAAAGCAACCAACCGCACAGCCTTCAGCAATAGCCTCCCACGGATCCGCGCGCAACGCGAACGCGTCAATGAGCTGCTGAAGTGCTAAAGACATTTTTTATGCCTTTCGCTAGCGTAAAAGGTGAAAATTGCTGAAGATTTTGTTTTGCGAAAAATAAGAATTTTTCAAAGCCAACGAGAGAAGAGCAAAAAGTGTTTTTCAAAAAAAAGAAGAAAAAATTAAAATTAAAATAAATAAGTGTGGAAAATGTGAATGCAAAATTAAGATGGAATAAAAATTTGCCAAGCATTAAAAAGCGCGTTGAGTGGCGAGCAGAATTTCGTTGTCGACGCAACTATTGAGTTTGTGTTTTGTGTATGTTTTGCAAATAAATCAACTTGAAGTGTGTGATAAGTGTTGGTAGGCAGACAACAACAGCAACAAAAGCAAAAGGCGTTGTACTAAGTCGACAGCGTCCTTTGCGGCGGAACGTGTGTGCAAGCGTGTGTGTGGGGCAGCGGCAGCGGCGCTAAGCAGTGGATCCCGACGCCGGGCACTTAAACAGCGAGACGAATGTGCAGAAGATGGCAATAAATCAATGAAAGTAGGAAGCGCCAAAGCGAAAAGCGAAAAGTGGATAGTGTTGTAAAAATAGTTTCGGAAGGCAAAAATACAACATTGGTATTCGAAATACCGTTACATAAAAAGTTAGAAAACGACGAGCGAAACGTAAATTATTTGATTAACTCGCTCCGTGCGCTTCGCCTTCTTCCTTAACTCCCGCTTCTGCCGGCCACCCAGCGCTTTGTTGGCGTACGTGTGCTTGTCGCCTAAATGTGTCGCTCAGCTGTCTGCTCCACAAGAACAAACACAACAACAACAAATACATACGAAATCATCTGCCACAGCGACATTGACGTCAGCTCCGCGAAAGTCGTGCAGTTTTAAAAAAACATTTCACTGGATTAAATGGTGAGTGAGCGTTATGTTTGTGCACGAGGGGGACGCAGGGGGGGAAGCAGCAATGCTTAAGAAAATATGTGGACGATTTGTTGGTAAAGCAGCGTACGCTGGGGAATTATACAGCACACTGTGTGGTGAAACATTGGAAACTAATAAATTATATATTTCTCCTCTTTATATATGTGTGTGTGTGCTTGAGTGTTTGTGTGCAGTTTGCTGCTTATTGTCACTTACAGCTGTCGCCGTTGAGAGAAATGGCTATTTAATATATAAAACGAAGATAGCGACGCCCTGATCCCTTCATGCACACATGTGTGTGTGCGTTTGTGAGTTTATTGAAAAGTAATTCATGTTTCGGGGTTCATTTAACTTTCAAAACTAAATTTCTGTTTGTATTGCACGCCCAGCATCTTCTTTATGCTTTTGAGAATATGCCGCCATATATAAAGTTGCTGGGCGGATTATGTTTTATTTACTCTGGGCTTTACTACAACAGAAATTCGAAATGAAATTTGTATTGATGTGCTTGAAAGGGGTGATAAGGGTTCGGGCGGTACTTTAGTAGCAAGCTTTTACATAAGCAAGCGATGCCTTTGTCTAAAACTAGAAGACACTTCAAGTTTCGGTCGGGTTTGCATTATTGATGAGTTCATTTGGGAAGTATTGCGGTAATTTATCTGATTTATTATTACAAAGAAAAGGTAACCCCAATTAAATAAGTGTTTTACTTTTTATTTATATTCTGCTTTTCCAGTCTTCAAGCTTTCAAGGCAAAATTTCAAATGAATTGACCGCATACCGTCGGCCACCGCTTCAGTGGTAGTGCGCTTTCTTCAAAGAATCGCAAATATTTTTAGTGCGTTTGTATGCAGGCGTTCCCTTTCTCCGTAATTCTAAATATACTTTGCAACCTGTTGAGATTTATGTCTTCAGAGCCGTTCCTTTGCAAAATTGCTTATCGCTTGACGTCGAAAAATTCTCTCCTCACTATTTATATTTTAATATATACTAACATCTGTGCTTTCACGCCTCTACATCGCCCCAACCATTAAGCAGCGTCGACAATGAGAGCTGATCAAATCATCACTGGAAAGAGGCATATAAAAATGTCGTAAACTTTTCTCGTAAAAAGAGTTGTAAAATGTTAAATTTATTTCTAAATAATGCAGATACTCGTACATAAGGGTGCTCCTTTTGCCAGAAGGATTTTATATTCCTTTCCATTATTTCAAACTAATAGTAATTAAGATTTCAAGGAAATTCAATGAAATATCTCTTAATTTTGAAAACGGATTGATGCCCTGGCAATTGGCTCTCCTTCTCTTCCATGTTATAAATTATATAAGTAGATATTTGCTTTCAATGAAATCTAACAAATACAGTTATAAAATTTTCTGCTGATATTTAAGAGCCACCTTAATGTGTTTCCAATTCTATATGCTTCGAATTGCCTTCATACAAAAATTTGTCGCAAAAATTTTATTAGACACACATTCACACAGCAAAGTATACTAAAGTGCCTATAAATACGTGCTCATGCATTTTGCACCTCTTCATGCGATGGCTTTATGCATGCCAGCCACATGCACACACACAATTGTTGAGGCATTTCCATACCGCAAATTAGCCACCTGGGCGTATGAGTAATATTCGTGTGACAAATACTTTGATTCTCGCGGATTGACGCTTGATGACGCATTCGAGTGCATATTGCTGAAATAACCAATCAATTTGTATAATAATGGCGACATTAAGTCACTATTCGAAACGATTTCGCGCGAGCCTATGTCTTTGCTCTTTAGACTATTACATAAATCATTGCGCTTATCGATTGAATATCGATTGAATATCGATTATTATCGACTATTTCTCGTGTGGCGGTGAATTTACTGAAAACTAAGAATCTATTTTTCAATGACAATGAACACGTCTACTTGTTTCCATAGGAAAATCTAAGCACTTTTGGGTTTTTGTTTATACTCCTTTTTCCTCACATGCATAGAGGCAAGGGAACGCATACACACATCCACGAGAATACGAAATAAATACCACTCACGGCAACTTTCAGAGCACTCAGCGAATGTTTGCTGTTTCGAGTAGATAAGTTAACATTTCTAATTCGTGGGAAAGCGTTGTGGTTGAACTATGTTTGCCTTCCGATATAACTGCGGTGGCCTCTGCTGTGCTGTGTGGGCAACTAGAATTAAAAGTTGGCAGCAGTAGCTTCCACTTGGCTTCAAAATGCGCAAAATCGCGGTTAGTGGTCGAGACAAAAGTGATAAAATTATTTTTTTATTAAAGTAATGGAACATATTTGCAACAATAGTTGCAGGTGAGTGCTCTTTTACAAAATCTTCTACTTGTTAAGGCAGCTCAAGTTTTCCCAAAAGTTTTCATTCGATTTCTCAACTAATTATGTGGATCATGGAACTGTTGCATTTAAATCTGAATAGTGAAATTTCAAGGCTCCACAATTTTTCTCAAAAGCCCTTTCAAAAAATAACATAAAATTTAGAAACTAAGGGAAACGATCTATGAAGCAAGAAATGAAACTTGATATAGATTTGATCTCATTTGGTGTGGACGTAGCAAGAACATGTGGAGATTTCTTTGGATTACTTCAAGTATTCATTTGAAGTGTTCAGATGGTTTAACCATTATAATTCTTATTTCTCTATTAGGCTAGTCTCAGCTCAGTTTTACAAGTTGATACGCGATAGAGTTGATGCAATCAAAAGAGGGTTGGGTAGCCGAAAAAGTATTTTCGCATTTCTAATCAAACTTAAACTTATTTTTTTTCATATTTATGCTAATAATTAAATAAACCATTGTTGTGCTACACAAACTGATGCAGCGTCGTCTCCGCAAATTGCATAAATTTCATTGGTGGCTTGCGTGGCATTCTTCCCTTTTTATAAAAAAATTTCAAAATATAGCGAATTTCTTCATTATTTTCACTCATTTTTGGACGACTACAACTTTTTTCAACTTTCCTCCAATTATAGTTTCATTTCATTTTTGGTTAAATGAAGCTTAACCTCACCTTTCTATAACTACATATATATTATGACACAATGTGATTGGCAGCAGGGGAGATACACTACATCAAACATATGTAATGCCAAAATACGAAAAAACTTTTTCGACTACCCAATGTATGTATTTGTGAAATATGTGCTATCAGAACGAAATCTGGCATTTTTACAAATGTAAGGAATTCAATATCATTGTCACGGCATACAAATCACAAGTTCTAATTCAAGGGCAATGTGGCCAACAAGAGTATTAGTTTAAATGAAATGAATTCAAAAAGTGCACCGTGTTTTCTTGTTACAATTTTTGGTTTTCACAAAAACAAAACTAAATTAATGTAGAATTTAACAAAGACAAAATAAAAGATATAATGCACAATGTTTACAAGTCTTGAAAGATATATTCAACTAAAAATTTAGAAGGAGCTCTTGAACAATTTTTTTTATAGTCAAAAATTCAGAAAAGCTGAAATAATACTGAAATATATGAACAGTATGAAAGGGGGTGATAACATCTACTTGTAGGTTGCTCTCACGACAGTTAGGACTGATTAATAGTCAAGACCTGTGAACGTGGCAGCAATCAAAATTATTTGTAATAATACAACAACACAGAAACACAGAAAATGTGTGGAAATATAAGTTTTTTTTTACATTTTTCCTTTAAGTTTTTGACCTCAGAAGTCGAAGTAGAGCTTTGTTTTCCAGGCTCGCAGATAATAAAACTTTTAAATGAAATTTCTGTAGCAAAAAGAAATCAATTATGAAACATAACTGCAAATACAACAGTATCTTCATGTATGTATGTATACTCATATGAGCACTTGGCCCGACGACAACATCAATTATTAAGCACATACAATGTGTTCGCCGCCAGTGTACGAGACATAAAAGTGCGCAATGCCAGCGTGGACACGAGGAGAAAGCAAATTACACTGCATTATTAATGATGTGATGTGTGCGTCAATGCAGAAGAAGGCTGGCTGTCTTCAATATTTGTACAATCAATAGCAACTGAGCTACAAGCAGACAATGAAAACCTCATTGTTGACATTGTTATTATTGTGTTTGTTGTTGTTAAACATTTTGCTGCTCATTTCCTCACACCATCACGTTTTATGATTGTTTTTCGGTTGCTGAGTGTGTGTGAGGTCGTCGCTGGCACTTGTGGTCTCGTCCAATCGACCAATCGAAGCGCTCAGCAAGTACAGGACAAATTCTTGTTATATAAGACAATAGGTATAAGGGAGACCTTGTGAGTATTTTGGTTAACGGTAGCACGTGGGTCTTTGATGTTCCAGTGATAATATCTCGTTAATGGCGACGAGGTCTCGCAAGTTGAAAGCCTGCCGAAATTTTTAACAGCAATTCTCTTTGTTTAAAGTTGTTTTGTTTCCTACGTTTACGAATATTTCAGTAATTTATGATTCTAGCACTCCCTTGTACCATTGCGCGACGAAGAGTCGAAAGCATTCATCGAATTTCCTGGCTGCCCATTCACCGCCAAGAAACGGCGAGACGAATTCCTTGCCAAATCATCTTGCCGTCTTGCCAAAAATGCGACCGACCCGCAAAGCAGTGCGGAAAGTCACAAGAAGAGCCAATACAATTTAACAATCGGCATGCCGCACTCGCTCAAACATATTTGTGCGAAAACAGAAGCCGAAGGGAAATATGCAAAACCAAAGCGGACGCCAAAAGTCTGAAATTATGGCGGCCTTTCAAGTGCATTGCCAAGGTCCTCAAGCGCTTACACATGTAAGTGAGCACACAAGAGCCTTACAAATTAGGCGCACGCGAGTGCGGGTACTTGCGGTTGAACGAATGACTGGGAGGCGCGCCATGGCTCATGCCAAAGAAATTCAGCTTTGTTTCCCGTTTTATTGCCGTTGACTCTTAAGCAGTTCTAAAGCAATTCGCTAATAAATGTTCACATTGAATGTTGGTTTGTGTGCTGCGCGGCCCATGGCTGCATTCAAGCATGTTGTAAGATATTTTTGTTATGTGCAAAATGTCGGTGCGACGCCGAATTTGGCGTTCTTGGCGCGCTTCATGGCATGCGACTAGTTTCTTTGTTTTGCCTTCTGTTATTGTTTGCGAATGCGAACGGGCGAGGTGCGCTCAAGGAGACTTGGAACAATATTACTTATGACCAAGCATATCAATTATGATTTCTACATTTTATGATTAACTAATATCTACATGCGAGAGCTTAAGCATGTAAGTGACTTGGTGGTCGTAAGAGAAGTGTCTTTAGTTACGTCACTGAGGACATAAGTAGCGGTGATTCCACAACTTTTCGATAAAAAGTTCGCGCTAAAAGCGGTGACAATTTCATTTCCGAAATCCGAATAAGCTCCGATCTGCCGAGCGCCTTTAATCTCCTCGAAAGTAGCGAAAAGTCGCCAATTTCATCAAATCATCAAATCCGGTGCATGGCATGTAATGGCTGTGTATGTGTGAGCGTTGTGCTGTCGTAAAAAATGCTTTTCGTTCGATTGCGCGCCATTAAAATTCACAGAACGTATTTGTATTAAAATGTTGTGGCCCTGATTCGCTAACGCTGGTTCACTGTTTAAGTGAAACTGTATGAAAAAATACTCGCAGACTGAAGCTGATGGCAAAAAGCGACTTTTTCACGTGAAATTTTATCATTTTATCGATGCTGTCACTGTAGGAGTAATTGGGGATGACGCTTGACAAACACGATGATAAGTGCAGTCTCATAACGGAACTGCAGCGTCACACATCCACCCACCCATCCACTTCCCCTCATACACTTCGTTGGCTGCTTCTGCCCTGCTTGCAGCTGCCGGCGTGTCAAGGTAGCTTTATCTCTATCTGCGTGAGTGTGTGCGTGTGTGTGAATGGCTGTGATTTTTATTCTGCTCTCACTTTTTTGTATCTCAATCCCTGGCGTCGACTTTGCACCAGTTACTTTTATCTGCAATGTCTTTATTGTATTTGTTGTCTGCTGATTCTGAAAGGTCTGAGCTTGACTTGTCAATTTGCATTGCATTTCATGTTTGTTTTTGTTTCTGTTTTGCTGAATTCGAAGACACTTGACTGGCAGCGCAGACGAGGCAGCGAAGCCTTAAACTGAATGAGTGGAAAAGCGGGCAAAGTTCGAGTTCAGAAAATTCGAGTTTTAAGTGCGAGTATCTAATTCTTCTAATTCACTGTTTTACTGCTTTTCGACATACGAATATGCCGTAATAATCGAAACGTTAAATGCGTGTAATTTCCCTCCCCTATGGGCATTATTTTCGGTGTGGTTTAATAGAAGTAAAAAGGAAGATCAGAGGAGCGGCATCAAGGCTTAAAGAAACGACAAAGTTATTCAATTCGCCATGAATGCCTGGCGCATTTGTTGCTGTAAAAATATGACAGCATTAAACTTTGCACTTAGTTGTCCTTAAGTGTGGGTCTCTGTATGTGTGTTTGTAAACAAATTCTTTGTTCATGCCTTTTGAAACCTTTTCGGTTTCCAAGTGGCGGTAAGTCACTCCTGCAATGAAGACTGGTTAAGACTTTTGAGTTTTTTAATTTTGTTAATGTCTCGAAATGTTTGCGCGGCGAAAACTTTTTCGTTTATCATCCGGCCTGAATGTGGCTCTAATTTGGTGTGAAATTATTCGCATTACGCAGTTTGCCGCATTGAAATAATGAGAAGTTACTAAGGCCTTTAATGGGCGTAATTGAAGTGGATTAATTACAGTTGATGAATTATTTTTTAAAAAGGTTATTCTTTCTTTACATTGACAAAATTTAATAACCATTTCATAGGTTACCCAACGAAAAGAAAAAAATGCTGAAGAATTCTTCTTCGTGTTCTGGACGAGTTTCTTTTAATATCATCAAGCCATTGGCTGAAGATAATTTTTCCAATCTGCTGGATACGGTCAAAGAGAAAGGAGAGTGGACGCTTAAAGCCGAGCCGAGCGCATTTTCCCAGTTATGCAACACGGAAATTGAGCTTTGAGCATCCAATCTGCGAATACTCTTAGTTTTCGTGGCAATGCTGTGCCACGGGTTGTGTGGTCCAGAAGCATTTGCAACTCGTGAAATTTTATGCATGAAATTAAATTCCGACAAATCCACACTGATAACCCTTCATAATCTGATAAGTGCTTGACTCTCTTTCACAGAGAATTGATGAATTAGTTTTTCGATGCAGTATAACTTCGAATTGTAATCGCGTAGCGGTGTCTACGCCAATTAAAATAACTCCGAATTAATCAAAAATTATAAAATTTACAATTCTTCTCTCACAACGTGTGCTTCTCTCACTTATAATTTATCTCAGCTACATTATATTTGTCTTCATATTTCTTCTATTACAAATTTGATGAGTAATCCTCAGAGGCATGTATTGCCAATTTTGTGTAAACTCTCGACTACGTTCACGCATAATTCTCTCAGCGAGCGCTGAGGCGGAACAGAAGAAAATTGTGGCGGAGTTCAAAAGACATTCATGTTACACATATGTAATTGCATGGGGATATTGAGACTGAACGTTGGTTGTACTTGCAACATTGTCGATAAAAGATAAGGCAGCTACAATTAAACAGTTATGCACGGCTCTCTGTGGAGTTCAAGTATAATTTTAAGAGATTCTTGGATCAGTCGTTGAGATATTTCCCAGTGTTTAAAATCAGCTGATTTTATTGCTGTACATTTAGATTTGACTATTTCTCTGTTATTTATGTTTCTTGTGCTACTCTTTTCTCTGTTTCTGCTTTGGTTTCGCTCGCTAGTGTTCTTGTCATATCTTTTGCCAAATAAATGCCAGCTAAATGGCAAATATGTGAAAAGAGGCACAGGTCACATTGAAAGCCATTTTCGGTAGTAAAAGCAGCAATAGAAGGCGCTCAATCCTCAAACAGTGTTCCGACAGCCTAGCCTCAAAGCAAGATAGGCACAGTTTTGCATACGAACTCGTTTTGTAACCAACGGTCTATGCGCTTATGAATATTGCAATGCAGTAACAGTCTGAGGAGGAAAAGGGTCATATGTTGCATGCAACACACATTCTTTGCCTGCTTCCTTAAGTGTGTGTGTGTGTGTAGTTACACTTGTTTTTGGCAGAATCAAAGCGGATGCATGATTTGCATGAAACGCTCTTGGACTTGGCGAACTGAAATGTAGCAGCGGTGCTCATGTGGGTGTTTGTGTGCGTGTGGTGCGCCACTGAAATGAGTAAGCATCCTTGGCTTGCGGCCAGTTGTGCGCGCATTCGTGTAAACAGCGAACATCATTGCCCAACCCCTGCCCTCCACCCCGCCCACCGTTGGCTTTGCACCTCCACCGATACCTTGATTGCGCCACAGCATGGCAGAGGCCAACGGCGATGAATAACTGAATTGTTTGTATTTGTAATTTATTTGTACACAAACAAGCGGGAAGAAACCACTTGTGGCGGGATGCCCCCGCTCCTCGAGCGAAAAGCGCAACGCCACTAACGCTGAGACATTGCCACGGCCGTGTGCATTGCCACTGCCACGCCAGCGAGCGCGCCGTGAAGCGATGCGTGGCGAGCAGGCGATGAGACATTCGCGCGGCCCATGGCCTCTGTGGGCGAGCGCGTGCATTCTGCTGTGCGACTGCAGTACACTCATGCAGCCACGTGTGGCATCCTTCTGGCTTAAAAATATGTACGTATTTTGAATTAAACGCACTTAACACATACCTAATGACGGAAATTTATGCAGGCATCTATTTGTTTGTTCATTTGTTCACGCGAATTAATCAGCGCAAATATTTATTTATCCATTTTCACTCGTTTATTCTTGTTTACCCATGAATGTGGATGCCCGCGTGCGGTGTGTGTGTGTGTGTGTTAAATCATTTGCTTTACTCTATCGTCGCTGAGAGCGTCGGCGTTTAATTTATATTCATTTGCGGGAATTTCATATCGCCAATGCACAAAAAAACTTTTGATGCGAAAATCAATTTTAATTTATTTAATTAATTTATGGCATTGCCAGGCTCGATATTTCGTAAAATATGCAAAACGTACGGGTAACACATATACACACTTATGTACATATTCATATACGGGCAATGAAATGAGCTATGAAATGTGTTTTCAATTACATTCGAGAGAATACCTTAGTGCATTGCTGGAGTGAAAAGGTTGAATGAGCTAAATTCGCAAATTAAGTTGTCATCACTTATAAATATAAATACTGAACTTTGTATTTAACTTTAATATTTAACCGAACTGAATGAGATAAAACTAATGAAATCTGAAAAATTCAGATAAACTCGAAATAATTTTTTACAAACACTTAGAAGGAAACATCGGCGAACCTATAAAGTATTTGTCGTAAATAAACGATTCTATTTTGCCATATCCGTCCATCTGTATGTACGCAAAGTACTTATTCACTTGTTCAGATATCGATTTGAGTTTTCTCACACGTCCTTTTCTGCCGAATTGTCGGAACCGCAGGAATCGGGCGAAGCAAACTGAGCGATGAAAATCAAGATCTTTGCAAAGAAGAAAGAAGAAATCCAATATTTTCTGAGGCAATTCTATAATCTTTGAAAAAATTTTCTAACTGAGCCACTATCGCATATAGCTGTCATAGAAATTGATAAAATCAAGTTCTTGTAGGGAATGCCTTTTTATTTGACAAACTTTTTGCCGAACTCGGCATGAGAATTTTCCAAGGTAACGGTAAAATCTTGTTCAGATGGGAACACTCTAGCATAAGGCTACCATGCAAACTTTTTCCGCTTCTTTACTGGGGCAGATACCGCTTAGAGGTTATAGCCGAGTTAACAACAGCGTGCCAGTCGTTTCTTCTTATCGCAGGGTGGTGCCAATTGAAGATTCCAAACGAAGCCAGGTTGTTCTCTAGCTGGTTCTTCCAACGAAGTGGAGGTCTTTCTCTCTTTCTCTGCTTCCCTGGCGGTTACTGTGTCGAATACTTTTAGAGCTGGAGTGTTTTCGAACTATGAACTATGTCAATGCCGTCGTATATTTCATACAGCTCAACGTTCTAACGAATGCGATATTCGCCGTGGCCAGTGCGCAAAGGACCATAAATCTTCCGCAGAACTTTACCCTCAAAAAATCGTAAGGCCGACTCATCAGATGTTGTCATCGTCCATGCCTCTGCACCATTTAGAGTTTGGTTCTTGTTTGTCGAGAGAGGACTTTACTTCTCAATTGGCTGCTTAGTCCAAGAAGCACCTGTTGGCAAGATTTATTCTGCGTTGGATTTCGCGCCTGACGTTGTTGTTGGTGTTAATGCTGGGTCCAAGATAGACGAAATTATCTACAACTTATACCAAGTCTAGCAAACCTATTCGCGAGTGCGAAGACTGTTTTTTCTCAGGGAAGTCCTTCCCGATCCTGACGGAGCTTTTGGTATTGCTCAACGACAGTTTACACAGACGTATTAGTTTTGCGGGGTATCAGATGGGATTACTATAGCCTAAAGCTGCCAGGCAAACCGGTCGATCAAAATCAAGATTAATATCGTTTTATCTCCCTTAATGCAATAAGAAATGCACCTGTGCAGGGTATAATAGTTTCGGCGCAACTGAAGTAAATGTTTTTTGTTTTTGTGTTATTCGCGAATACACATTTATTTTCACTATATATATCGGGTAGTCGAAAAAGCCTTTTCCTATATTATGAATAGTTGAAATTTGATTAGAAATATGAAAAGACTTTTCCAATGCGACTACCCAATGCATATTTTGCTTACAATTCTGTTCTGGGTATGATTATTGAGTCTGACGATAGCAAACAACCAGAATTCCACCGAAATTCGGAACGAGTTGCAACATTTCCTTTTATAGTTTTCACTCTCTTCTTCACTCGATCGGCCATTGCACTTCACAAATTACGCAAAGTTAAACCCATACAAATCAGAGAATTTTGTTCGCAAACCCACCGACGTTCATGTCCATTCACTCCATTCATTGCCACAGACGTCCTTTGTGCTATGCAAAGTGACTTATTTAATTCACTTATCTGCTCCTCCCCTCACACCTTACGCAACCAAATTCATTTCCGAATTTATTTACTCGCCTTTTACACGTCCAAACGACATTTAATGGCAACGAATCGCCAATCCCCTACAATGCCTCACTCATTCGACCACTAAATCATTCATTCCTGCAGCCATTAATTCATTTATCTGCAACTGCGTGGGCACGGCCGCCACCCCGCACCACCCCGCACCGCTCGCACATATTAAACTTGAAACATTTCGAATTTGAACAGCTGCTCAGAATTATTTTCCGACAGTTGCTGCCACAGCTGTCCACTTACAGTGTTTGTTGTTTGCCACCAGTTCAGTTGTCGTTGTTGTGTTAGGCGAGCGCCTTGTTGTTGCTGGCTGGTGAAAATTTTATTTCAACTGGCACTTTGTAGTCAACACAAAGTTTTCTCCCACTTTGTCTTCTGACAAACTCTTCTCATACACTTATTTTTATTAATATACATATACAAGTATGTATGTGTGCGTGTGTGCGCTGGTTGTGCGAAATTGCCGTCCGATTTGCCGCCCATTTGCAGCAACTACAAGCTTAATTTGTGGTCACAGCTCGCTCATACATGCGTACCCTCGAGCGGGCGGGGAAAGTGCCGTAGGATTGAAGTGCTGGCTGAGTAGTTTGGTCCAAAGCAAACTTGCCACTCGGCAAATTGTGTGAAGTTTTCACAAACTTTACTCTAAAGTTTCGTTGCGATTGACATGAGCCACTCGTCATTTTCTAAGTTATTCCTCAAAATTGTTTTTTCGGTTAGTTTTTATCCTCTTTGGGCAACGGTTTGTACGGTGTTTCAAGTTAACTTGTCCTCAAGTGTTCTTCTTGCTAAGAACTCTTTTTGACTTGCTACTTACTTGTCCAGTTCTTCGGGTGTGGTTTTCTCTAATGACGTTTTAATTGTCTTCTAAGCTTCTCCTGATTGGTGGGAATATTTGCAGGAGAGCACTATAGCATTTCGATGAAACATTCAGGTCATAGATAAATTGATAACTGAAATGTGTAAATGATGGCGCAAAAGGAATTAAGTCCAATATTAATATGCTTGAAAGGAAGGTAAATTTCTAAAGTTTATATTCCAATTTAGCAAGTAATCAACTTTGCAATCTCCTACCCCGTCATTATTTCGCTGAGGGAAAGGAGCAAGAATAAAGTCGAGCACTATAGACGAGATAAAGCAGAGCGAAATTTACTTACAAAAGACCACCAACCACCATCAGCTTAGATATTCTTCGGTTATTAAAATCAAGTAAAATTTGAGTACGAAATTTCACATTTAATTTTTTTTTATAAAATAATATTTTATATACTTGTATTTATCCCTCCAAATATTTCTTATTTGCTTATCGAAACGAAAGCTGCAGTTGATCGTCGAAATAAAGACATATGTACAAGAGCTCAATTATTTAGGAGGACTGGTTGAACACACGTTCTCATATTCGCACATATTGTTTCCACTTTGTTATTTCTTCATTTGGGTAAGTACCGTGAACAGAGCGCTTCCGAAGGCCATGTCGAAGCGCGTCAATTTCAAAGGAGCGAGTAAAATCTCTCCAACTACTGCAAAAATATTTACCTTTGCAAATATGAGCGTGTTTTGTTGCTATTGTTGCAGTTGTGGATTTTGTCCCATTATGGTATGGGTATTTACCGTTGTTGGATACCTTTGACGGCCGGAATGTTGGCATGACTGCAGCCATTTCCTGTTTTCATATCCGCCGGGCATGAACCACTGCCATACACACACACTCACCTACTGGTACTCAAATAGTTATAGTGGAGGGAGTAAGCGAATTTCAACATAACACTGATTTGCGGCCATGCCCCTCACAGAAAAGAAGGACGTTATGACCAAAGATGCCTTTTATGAGCGGCTGGAGTGCATTTATGACAACTGCCTCCGCCACGATATAAAAATTGTGCATGGCGATTTTAAGGCCGGGGTGGGCAAAAAAAAGGCCCAATCCACTAAAAGGGGGTCCCCATAATTTGCTCTAATTACCGTGAGATAAACCTCCTTAATATCGCATTTAAAGTCTTATCGAGCATAGTGTGTGAAAGACTGAAGCCCACCGTCAACAAACTGAGTGAACCTTATCAGGCTTTAGACCTGGAAAATCTTCTATCGACCAGACTTTCACCACGCGCTAAACCTTGGAAAAGACACGTGAAAGGAAGTGTGTTAGTCTTCCTCTACCTCTTTGGAGATTTTAGAACCGCCTTCGACAAATGAAGAGGAACAAGCTCTATGCCGCTATGTCTAAACTTGGTATCCCCGAAAAACTATTACGGCTATGTAACCTGACGTTGAGCAACCTCTCCGAGGCATTCGATGCCAAATGAGGTTTCAGACAAGAGTACTTCGTATAACGCGACTTATTCAATCCTTTGTTGGAGAAAATAATATGAGCTACAGAGCAAATAGAGAAGGCACAATCTTCTATAAGAGTTTACAGCTGCTGGCTTAGGCCGATAACATTGATACCATTGGCTTCGATGGATAAGTCGGTGTTAGGATTGTTCGAGAGAAAGATTTTACGTAAGATTCATGGTCCTTTGCCCATTGGTAACGGCGAGTATCGTAAATGAAACGATGAGCTGTACGAAATATAAGGCGACATTGATGTAGTTCAGTGAATCAATCTCTCTGTGTTTTAAATATGTTTAATCTGAATTGATTTTTTTAGTCTAATTAAATTCCCTACTTATTTCGGTTTCTCATGGAATATTAATAGTAGTATGCGATAGTTTTCCTGCAATTTTTATTTGAAGTATTAGACATTACCTTGTTTGTTCTCAGTCGGGGTGGTTGCCCCGTATCAGCCATGGAAACGAACATTTGCGATCGACAATTGCTTGGGGCCCTGGTGAGTTGGTATTCGCTCGGAGTAACTTATATTTAATCCTCTTCCTCCGGCAAAGAGATTAGAATAAATTTGAAGGAAGTGACGTTTTGTTTGTCCCACCTTGTAAGCATACTCAAGTTGTTTATTTACTTGTATATTATACCTGATGTCACGGATTGTTATTTGCCAATGAAATTAAGCGCACGACAATGACCGAGAAGAGTTTATAAATTTCGTCACGTTTGTTACCGTCAATGATATTAACATAAACACACAATTTTTGGGAACCTGCCATGAGAGCTTTGGGGTTCGTAAGTGCGTCGTTGTTATAATTTCCTGACCACTCTTTAAATGTAATAACACGGTGTTCAACGAACTGAAAGAATGTCTCCAACAATGCACATTCGCACACACACACATTACTTGTCACATATATGAGACAGTTGGCAAGTCTAACAAACTTTCAGGCCAGCCAAATATTTCGCAAACAAATATGGCCTAACATCACCGCCCGGAAAAGGTTTGCAGGGGCGTGTGAGGGACCCACCTGCTATGATTGCTTGCGCAAACTAGTGAACAGGCTGCGGAGGAGATGGAAAAGCTCTCATTTCCGGACTTGAATAGTTCGTGTTTACCTTTGCGTTCTTCCGATTAACCCATAAGTTAGCCCAGTGGTAAATTGCTCTCGGTCCTTGCGTTGACTGAACATTGTACACTCCACCAGCTAACTCCAAAACTTCACTTGTTTGATTTAAAATTTGGATTTAGCATCGAAGTAATTCTAACTGTTAAAATAAATTTTTATTTCATTTGCCATTTCAAGTGTCTTTAAATGTCGTTTGTTTAATTTGATCTTTTTTATTGCCAGAAAATACAACACAAATTTCATTAAATGCCTGGTTTTTAATAAAACCTGTATTGCTCGCCTTCACCATAAATATAAAATTGTACCGACGACGACTGGGTTCTCATGCCACTCACATGTCGAACTGGCTGGAGAGCTGGAACGTACCTTTTTCTGTCCGCAACACGAGCGCACTTGCCTTCGTAAGAGCTTTCAATTATGATTGCAAAGCAAATAACAATTTGCTCCATATCCTTGTCTCTGGAAGTAGTTTGGACTTGTTATTTCCCTTTCGCATAAAAGATACAAACATTTGCATGCATAATATTGTGTAAACAATTTTGAAATGTTTTCCAGCGCAGAAATTGCGCAACTAGAAGGATATCAATAAAGCGAAGCTAAAATGTGGCAATAGAAAGGCAGTTCAGAAAGTCCCTCCGTGGGGAGTGGGTATGTGTGTGAGCTCACCGAATGTACTTTGCATAAGATAAATAATTGATTTCCCTTTTTAGGTAAGTGGTAGTGTGTAAACGCTTGAGGTATTTGAAGAGGGGAGTGCAAGTGTACGCAGGGTATCTAGAATATACATGACATTCTAGGTACCGCTGAAGCTACCCAATTTGATTGTCATTTGTAAAATTTCGTTTCAATTTGAAATTGAGTTGAAATTTCAAGTCCTCATTTGCGCTGCGAATGAGTTTGCTATTACAATCGTTACCCCTTCCCCGCCATAAGCATCAAATTCAACACACTTTGCGCAATTAAAATGTCATTTTCGAGGATTGCTAATTCAGCTGAAGCGTTCTCTGAATGGCGCAGGTGTAGATTAGTGTCTGGTTTTCGCGAGGCTTCAAAGCCTCTGAATTCAAGAATTATAGCAGAAGAGATATATTTTAGCCTGCGATAATTACCTCCGTAGTTGTTGTAATAAGCCCGAATAGTTAAGACTCCCGCAAATTATTTGGGAAATTGAAGGATAATTTTATTTGCAGTGCAATTTGTCCAGACTTTGTTGTAATTTCCAACAGCTTGTTGGAAGTGAAGCGGCCACATAATGAGTCAAAAAGCTCACAGTCAACAAGAGACTCGACCGGCTACGAGGTCCACGAAATAATAATTTTAAATGTTCGCACTGCTTCGGCTATGTTCTTGGTTGGGTAACGGGTGGTACAAAAGCTTATTGACTAGATATTTAAATAAAGTTAAGAGAAAATACAAATTTGAGCGAATTTATTACATTTTTTAACTAAGCTGGACCCTTAAATATCCTTTCTTCAAAGCAGTAAATGTTCAGGATTCTTCACTATTCTCACTAATATCTCTTTTAAGGACTAATACGACTTACATTTCTGTATTAAAAAGGATTGTTGCAGATATTTGGGAAAATTAATAAGTTTTCCTACCAACCTATTCTTTCACGAACATAAGTTGGATACGCTTTAGTCGTTGAAGCACTTTTGTGTAAAAAATTATATGACGGACAGAAAGAAAATGGGAAGTGGCTGTAGCACGTCTGCGAAAAACGAAAGTAAATTAAGAGGAAAGTGAAATTTGCGCACGAAGAGCAGCCAGTTATCCAGTCGACGTCCAAAAAGTCTTTAATAAAGGTACATAGATATGTGTGTATGTGTGAATAAATGTGCGTAGGTGTAGTGTGTAATGCTTTAATGTAATGAAATTTTGTACTTAATAAAACTTGCGGTAAAAGTTACCGTTATTGCAAATAACCCACAAAAAGGTGAAAGCGAAATTACGAAAAACAAGAAACGAAACAGCAAAAGAAAGCCGACACACAGGTTATTTCACAGTATCTCTCCATATAATTGGATTACTTAGATGATGGTGGCTTTCGCTAAGTACTTGATTTGTCATTTTAAATGGCAGCCATATGCTATAGTGGCTCGATCTAAACAATTGCTTTAGACATTGCACTGTTTCCTTGTATAATAACTCAAATCAAATATGTTTGATGAGATATCTTGTTAAATGAAAATATTTCTAAACAACCGATAACAGTTTTGTGGTATGATTTGTCCTTTGCTTCAAAACTTTCTTCCCAGTGAGCATTCTTATAAGTTCTGAGAACTGAGAATATTCACTGGGGGGCTAGATCTGAGGAATACAGTGAATTTGGAAGCAATTCGAAGACCGATTCATGAATTTTTGCCATCGTTTTAACTGACTTATGACACGGTGAATTGTCTTAATGAAACATCACTTTCTTTTTCTTCAAATACGGCCGTTTTTTTACAATTTCGTTCTTAAAATGATCTTGTAACAGCGACTATGTTAATGATCCTATCTTTCTCAAGGTAGTCAATAAATATTATTCCCTGCGCATCCCAAAATACACACGCCTTAATCTTGCCCGGCGATTTCCTCGCTTTGTAGCGGGTTCATCGCGTGCAGTTCACTCGGATGACTATCGGTTTGAATTCGGAATGAAATTATGAAACTATGTCCCATTTATTATTACATATCGACACAAACAGTCGGGTTTATTAGGCTTGAACATCTCCAAAAACGCCTCGAATCATCAACTCATATTTGTATTTGGTCAAAAGTGAGCTCAGCCAGCATCCACTTTGCAGAGAGTTTTCTCTACGGACATTCAAAATTATTTTGTGAACTTTTTTGGTGATTTCGTCGATTCATCGCCACCGTTATCGGTGCTCATTCCACATTGCCTTAACTTGGTATGAAAATCTTTGATGGTTGCTTTTCCTGGGGCAGTGTTCGTAAACTCGACATCAAGCCAAGTTTTTGCTTCAACTCTATTTTCTCCTTCAAAAAGCAATATTTTATGAACACGTGAACTTTCTTTTTAACAATTTTCCTTTTTCACTTTATTATTGTGTATGGCTTCACCAAAAATGATATAATTCCCAAACTAATGATCCGATAGCTGTCACACGCGACTTTTGAAGGTTAGGGCTAACCAAAAATCATAAGGCTCTAAACCTTGGATCGCCATCTTTGCATTATGCCTGTTAATAAAAAAGAAAGTTAGAGAACAATGCGTAGTTCCTATAACGGTGGCCATATACTGTATTTAGCAAGTGCCGGAATGAACTTTGCTGGCAGGTATGAGCTACATAAAAGTTGAGCAAATTGTGCGCGACGCCTAAATGGATTCGCAAAAGTTTTATGCTTTGGTTTTGCTTTCGTTACACTTTGTTGTCTCGGTTATTAGCTGGCTTGGAACTGGGAGCTCAACATCCAGCACAAGGCACATTGCCGTTGTGTCGGCAAGTACTGCAAATGCTTAGTCGACACGCATACACGGTTACAAATTGGCGGCCATCTCATGAAACAAGCTGAAATTACCAGCGGAAATGTGCTCTAATGGGGAGCTAAGCGCCAGCGTATGTTTCATGACGATTCTGGTTAGCATGTTTCGGCTTATTTAAGCCACTGGCAAATCTATTGAGTCTCTCACTTTAAAAATGGCTTCGGGAAAAAATGTCTCACAACTAGAAACCAAACTATTTACCAATTAACTAAATATTTTCTTATTTCTTGCAATTAATTTTTTAATTAAAGCATTGAAAATAATTAATAATTATAATTGAGATAATTAAGCTTAATAATTGTTTGTATTATGCTAAATAAAAACCTAATTATTTTGGTGTTTTTTCTTTCAGATATCGATCAATATGCAACGCTCTAAATGACGACGACACCTTTGAACGACGGATAGCGCGGGATGTCTCAGTTTTGTTTGTGATATTTGCTTTCCCTGAGTTAAAGACGTACGTTAAGCTTAAGTGAGCTTGTCGTAGATACATATCTACATATGTTGCTAAATGAGTGTGGATTCATATTTATTCTTTATACCGTCTCCATTTATATACTTTTATAGATGTTGTGATTTATCTGATTTTTTTATTTGAAAAAGTCTTTAGTTGAAATTTAAAAAAAACAAATTTTGAGTTTAGCGGTTTTTGAGAGCAAAAACCAAAACGAAAAAAGACAAGCAAAGAAACAACGAAGACCAGAACAACAATAATATATAACTACTTTAAGTAATTTAATATTAAAAAATCTGCATAAGTAAATAATCAATACCAAAGATAATTTTAAAATAAAATATAACTTTAAGAATACAAAAGTATATAACTAATAGAATATACAAAGGGAATAGGCTTTAATAACCCGAGAACGTAAGAGCAAAGTGATAACTATACTTAGTATACATTAAAGAAATATCCACCAAAACATCCCATCGAGCATATAAAAGACAAAAATCTTCAACTAAATCTGCCCAAAGTGTTCCCTTAAGCTCTAGTCCGTCCAGATATCAGCAGCAGCTACTCAATCGCAACTGTAAAGGCGGAGAGTGTGTGAGATTCGCGGAGTCACCATGTCACATGGGGGCGGCCAGGAATGTTTGTGATATTTCCAGCTGATGAACTCATTTTGATGACATATGGTCCCGCCATACCACGTCTAGCACCACGACCAACACTCGACTGTCTGCGTGAACCCGAAGTGCCAATTGAAATACCACCAAGATCATTGCCACCGCCGTTACCGTCGGCAATCGCCACCACCACTGATACAAACAAAACAACAACTAATACAAGTGCCGTAACCGCGGTCGCCACAAACAGCAGTAGAACTGCCGCCAGTCAAGGTGTTAACAGCAGTAACCTCAGCAGCGCCAACACCACTGTACCAGCACACAACTCGTCTGCGTCGCGATCCTTGAATAGCGGCGCGCCCGCCGCTGCGCCAGTCTTCACCACCGCCTTCACCTACGATCCCAGCCAACCAGCCCAAACCACTTCACAGCTACCCGCCTCGAACTCCCTACCGCCAACGCCAACTCGTCGCAGCTCACGCACATCGCGCACGTCCCTGACACATTCGGCTTCGGCCGTGCCTGCACCGGACGCAGCCACCTCCAAGCGTTCGAGTGTACGGAGCAACAGAAGCAACCGCAGTGCTCATCAACAGACGCCGCCGTCACCGACGCAACTGCAACATCAGCAACAACTGCTGCTTTTACAGCAGAAACAACAAGAGTACCAACATCAGCAACTACTTCTACAACAACAACATCAGCAGGAGGAACAGTTATTGCGACACTTGCAAATTCAGAAGCATAACAGTATTTCCAAGCGATCCAACAACTCAGCCACAACCAGCCAAATGCAGAACGATGCGACAGACAGCTCGCGATCGATGCAGGGCCGACAAGGCGGGCCAAGACCGACGCTAGAGCGCAGTACAGCTATACGCGGCACCACACCGCAACGTGGTCTTACGCCCCAGCGTGGAGCGACACCACAACTGAGCTATGAGACGGAACAATTGGACGAATATGCGGGCGCCACATCACTTGGAGGAGGTGGTGGACAGCTGATTAGTGCGCGCGACCGTAGTCCAAGCGTATTTCTCGAACCACCTTCGCCCGATCCAACACAGATTATTTACGGCCCAGGCTGGGGTCGACCGATGTCACCGATGGATCTGCCACCAGAACCGCGGCCTAAGTCCCCCACGCCAAGCAAATCGTCTCGTTTGCGTCCAAAATTACATTTGCCTTTAGGCAGACTCGGACGTTCTACCTCAACCGATCAGCGCGAATCGAATCGCTTGAAGGAAGACCTACAGCTACTTGTCGATAACCCAGTTTTTAATTGCGAAAATTTGCGACAGCGTAATTTCGATGCCTTCTTCGAGTCGGGTGAACCGAAGTATAAACTGCAACCGATGACGCCGAACTCGGCTCCTACCGGTTCCTTATCGAGTGCCAGCAGTCAGTATTCACCGCAAATAGATGGGCGTAGCACAAAAAGTGCCGGTGGAGGCGGTGGTGGGGGCGGTTTGTTTGCACCCACGCCAAATGAAGGCAAGACGGCAATGAACTCGCGATCACGTTCCACCGAGCAACCAGTGTCACCGAACCGCGAAAGGCGTGCGGCGTCCGTTAGTAGTGGTGTTGTGCCCCAGAAAGGTGACAGGTGCCTTCAAAACACACATTCTTTTACAATAACTAATCATATTAAGATTTACTGTTTTGCAGTTCAAGAGGCTTTTCTAAAATAAAATAAAAAATAAAAATAAATAAATAAATTGAAATCAAAGACAGATCATTATCAATCAAAAGAGATTGCTGAATTAATAGTTTGAAACAGTTAAAGAGAATGAACTGCGTGCATCAAAAAGATTTGAACGAAATTCGGAACGACTTGAACCTAACCTCAAAATTTGTTACTCTTTATTGCTTTATTTAATTAACCGCTAAATTAGTCTACCTTTGATTTGGTTTTTTGTTTGGTGTTGTTGTTTTTTGCCCCACTAATACAATGCTTTGACGAAATAAACACATACCAAATGGAAGGATATTCTTCAAAAGTCACTGAAATGATTTTAATGGGAGTGGGATGAGAGAGGGATGTGGAATGGCTCTGCGGAACCGCCTCTATGTAGGGTAAAATTTTGCCTACAATTTTGGAGTCCATATCTGTTATCCCATTATAGAAGGCAGCAAGAAATGTGCGCAATGTATTTTGCGAAGTGTTTTGTGGTTAGACCTAAACTTCAAAGACATTTGTTGACTTTGTCAGCTGTCGCACAAAAGTCTTTGGAGTTGCAGAAACTTGAGTTAACCACTTGGGAGTCTGACCACGGCTAATATTCTTCGAGCTCTGTGCCAGGCGAGCCAACCATTCGTAAGGTTATGTTGAAATGAGCAAGTGAGGGGGTCACTGGATTATAAATTAATACCAAATACTCTTTGTGTAGTTTTTCGTGACCACTCGCCAAATATGAACCGAAACTTTAGTATGCAGTTCTTTTCTAAAAGTTCTCCACACTTTTCTATAAAACTTATTTTAGTTGGTTTTATCAAAATTTTTGAGGTCTTAATGAAAGGGTATCAAGTTATGGGTCCACAAATTTCTCTTGGTTTGGGAAAATGTCATTGAGAGCCAACGTCGCTGCTATTGTATTCTATAATTAATGCCTTGCGTCACACAAGTTGGAGTTATTTAGTGTTGTTGTTGTTATTTTTTTCGTAATGCGCGCCGACTGTGTACAACAAGGCACACATGTCAAACACAAATGCCAATGCATACACTTACACATGTACGCAGTCCGCTTTACGCTCCGTTGGGGGCCACAAAAGCGCTGTCACATTTTGTTTGCGTTGCTATTGTTGTTGCCGCCGACCTGCAGCTGTGTTATTGTACCTGTGTGGCATGTTATGCCCGCATTTTTCACAATGTTTACACTTTGCTCGGTACATACACGAGGGCCAACGAAAAGTACGTGACGAGACTCCGGGGGTTTCCACCCCCCCTTTAAACGCACATCAAAAACCTGAGTTGCACCAATGCAATTCGGCAATAAAGGGAGCGAGGTTGCAGGAGCACGCACATGCAACATGTAGACAATACAGCAGGCAACAACGAGAAACAAAAATAAAAATAATAATAATAACGGAACAAACAACAAAAGAAATTGAATTCGTGCAAATGAATTTTCATTGAAGTGACTTTCTGCGGCGACTGACTTGGTCCCGAAGCGCGTAGCGTGCGATTGCAACAACAATACGACAAAATAAAATAAAATTAACCGAGCAAAGTGTGAGTGGAATATGGCAAGTTGGTTGAAAATAATGCCAAAACTATTCAGCATAACTGCAGCGCGTGGCCGCGGAGCGACCCGGGCGCCAACTTTAGTGGCAATATTGCCCGACACATCCGCTGAGAGCGTGTCACATGGCTCGACCAGTTGCAGCAGCTAACTGTTGTTGCGTGCATAAAAACTTCGACGAAAAGTGAATTGCAATTGTCGTCTTGCATAACCCGCTCGTCCTCCCGCCTTTCCGAAGTTAAGATGCAGTGCACCCCTCTTAGGGGTTGGGTATTGCTGCAGAGGTGGTTTTCCGCTTGCCATTGGTCTCTGAAGGAAAATTGTTCGTGATATTCCTTTAGGCGCACAGCTTGTATTCGAAAATAAGATAACTGTCTGATTTTAGAGTAAATATGTATATAGAGATTATGCAGAAACGTTGTTTCTACTACTCATTAAAGCTGTGAGGTTACTCAGTCAACGGTTCCACTACAGCTTAGCTCTTACTTACTTGTTTAATGTGGGAATATGATATTTTCGTAGAAATTTGGTATTCACAATTCCATGCCCCAAATACAGTGCAAAGCAATTCATTCAAAAATATCGAATTAATGTCAGCGCATTTGACAGCGGGCTGCTCCCCGCGAAAGAAGGCAAGTAGTGTGAGGATAACGGTAATAGTTTCACATTTCATTGACCTAAGCCCCAACAGCTTTTGCTGATAATTATCAATATTTGCAATTAATTAGGAAACGCTATTTCCGTTTTTGTTCAGCAATTTATCGGACATTGTGGCATTTTGCATTTATGGAAAGTTCTATGACGTCATAAAATATAACATTGCTGAGGGTCATCGGACGTTTTCTATTTTGATAGATAAAGTATCGAATTTTCAATTATGTGTAGCATACCCTTAGGTTTCGCAAAATATTTGCTCCTCAAATTGCTCACAGAGTTGCATGGTAACCAATTTCGTATTATTGTTGTCATGAACGGCAAAAACTTACAATATTTTTGCTTTGCGAAAGCAATTTATGGAAAAATCAACCTATTGGTTGGAATCAAAAAGAATAGTAGGAGGGGGAATTTAAAGAATTCGGATGACGCAAATTATTTATTTTCGTTTCCCATTGTTTTGTGCCAAGACCCTTATTAATTGTACTATTTTTTTAGCTCATAATTAATTCAAAAATCCGTACCGACCCATATTGAGTCGTGGACAAAAAGGAAAAGCTTGTATATTTCTGAAATAAAATAATTTAAAACTCGTTTTTTATCTTTTATGTATTAAAATTACACTGAATTTTTGGAAATTCATTTCGTGAACTTCAAACACGGGTTAAATTCGGTCATTTATTCGCCCGCAAATCCATAGAAAAGCCATGACGAAATAGCACAAGCTTTTACATACATTTCTGATTTCGATTTTAAAAATTCATCAGTTAACGCTTCAATGGGCGAATGGGAAATCGCACGCTAAACACGCCTCGCCGCCGCGAGTTCATTCATACTCGTCCTTATTCGTAGCTGGCGTTTCCCACGCGGCTGTGGCAGTGGCAGATATGTCTGTGAACGCATGCGTTTGTGCATTTTAAATTGCGGACGGTTGTTTACCTTCGACATTACGAATTCATAACAAAATTAGAAGGAGCATGGTAAGCTTGTTTGTATACATATTTAGACTTTAAAACGTCGGATTCGGTCGCGCTGCGGCATTGAGTGGCGTTGCCGTTCTGCGCTTGATAATTGTCCTTAGCGTCTGCTTAGCTGTGCTTCGGTTTTCTTACATTCTTCCTCTCTACTCTCTTTCCTTCGGTGGCCGACAGGCTGTTTGCTTCAGATTGACAGCTGTAAACAAGCATAAGAACCTCAATTGAGGCATTCATGAATAATTGATGAGGTGCTGCAATGCTCCCCTTGAGAGGCACTCGAAGGAAAGGAAGGGCCGAGCCAGTAGTAGCAATTATCTTCGGCACACGGCCGTCACAGCTGATTGCCCTGCCATGCAGATCATTTGCTCCAAATCATACTGTTGGGGTGCGACTTCACGCTAAAAATGAAGTGCGTTCAAGAGTGCTAAAAATGACTCCAGAAGTATGTCGGATATCACCGCGGCTCTTTTGTATCAAAGAAACATGTCTTTATGATAAGCGAAGTGGTTCAGCAGATAGTGAAACTCCGAGTTTTTGACTAGAAACAACTGGTTCGCTTAAAAATCGAAACCATTGACTATTACGTGAATTCAACTCGTAAAAATGCTTTCAAATATTCTTCTAGAAATATTGATTTGAAATATTTTTATTTATCTTACAATGCATGTGTTAAGTTTTTCAGTTTTTGTGCATGTTTCAGCTTTGTTGCATGGTTTATATGTATGTTCCTTAATAAGCTCATTTTATTAGAAAATAATTACTTAGTTTAAATATAATTTTCTTTTATTTTCTGTTTTTTGTTTAGTTTTCATTTTTAACGCTCAAATGTGACAATTCTCTCACTAATATATCGAAATTATTTACTCCTTTCGCTTCTCTCTGCACACCGAAATGGCTCAACCGCCTTCGCTGCAAACTTCACTCGACGTACTCAACATCAACTGGACTTTGGGCGCCAGCAGATTCTTCAACAAAATCTTCAAGTGGTCGAAAAAGTCGTAGATTCTTTGGGTGGAGGGGGCCACGGAGTGGTTCCCTTGGCCCGCGGGCCGGAATGGCTTCCTACAATGGGGTGCTAAAGGATTACGGACACAGCAGTTTGAATGAGGCTTTCAAATCCCAAAATAATGTCAACTTTAAGTTAATCAAAACAGGTGAGTCACACAACAATTCATTTCGGTTTTCATCCAGCCAGCCAATTTGTAACTGACTGCAAATATGCTTGGGTTTGGATTTTGAGAAATGAAGGTTCAAGAGCGAAGTGGTTCGTCTCTGACTTTAAGCAACGGCCGAGAGAAGTTTTTATATTAATATCATGCCAGGGTTTTTCTAAGCTACCAACTGACTCCAATATATTGACGAATTTAGCCTTGTCCGAGATTGTCCGTTTTCTGGCTTCTGTTACTTGGTGTTTAATATTTTTGATATATGATATGACTATCAGCTATTGTGATTAACTGAATTCTGATAAGATAAGCTGCGCGCAAATAAATTTCGATAATCAAGTGTTTTTTTATTATTTTTATGTTTCGATAATTTATGCGCAGTTCACACTACGTGCTTGTGTGTGTGTCTTGTCGTGGGCTATCCCAAACCGAACTGTCAAACCACACTTTGCCCATGTCAAAAGCGACACATTCGCTGCCGCAGTAGAAAGTTTATTCCCTCCGCTGCTGTGTTGCCAAAGACCCATGTGGCCACAGTCGCGACGAGGCAATTACAAAGCGGTGGCGAAGCTCAAAATTGCCTGAATACCCTGAGGCGAGTGACAGCTTTACGAGCGGATATTGTGCTTTAGCACGTCAATTATAGAATTCGGTCGGCGGTCTCCATGTTTGCCCACTTCCGTGAGTGTAAATACATAATATGTACATAATTTGTAAATGTATGGACGATTGAAGGGATTTTGGGAGCGGCATCCATTTCGGAGCTCAATAAAATCGGTACTAAGAATATGGGAGCATAAGAAATAGTGTGTGAAATTAGCAAGCGCTGTAATGAGTGTGGCAGAAGTCAAATGTATGAATGATGAACATGAAGTCAGAGTTGAAAACTTTTCCAGGAAAGACTTTTAAGAAATCAGCTTGTGATAAGTTTTGTTTAATATACCAGATATAAATAAATACAAGATTTGTATATTTCAGAGTCAGTTTTTGTTTTGAAATAAGTTAGTTTAGACCAATAGTAATGCCGGATGGAAGTTCAGTTTAGTTTGAGGTGAAGTATACGTCATCCGGTCTAGGTTTCGTACTTCGTCTAGTCCTTTGAACTCCGAAAATCATACATACCTATGGCGAGTTCTATGTAGATAGTCCTAAACGCAGGCAGAGGAGGTGTTCCGGAGTCTCTCTCATTCCAATTTTACTCCACTTTCTGCATGCATTGTCATTACCTACGCCACTCCGGTTCGCATGTGCTGTCATTAGGTTGTGACCTGAAGACAGCTGTCCGTCAGTCTTTTCGAGACCGCGTGAATAAAAAGCAAGTGAGTTTTCCTGCGGGGCTCTTGCAAATGATCTTGGCGATCCTGTATGTACTTAAGACCTTCCATCTCACCCTGATCCGCCTGTCAGCCCTTTCGGAAATTTCATTGTATATCATTTTTAGTGACTTCCGAATTTCCCGTTCTTGTTCGGTAGCCAGACGAATGACATTTTTGGCAATCTCATCAGCTGATTCGTTCATCGGAATTCCTTTGTGGCATGGAACCCAGTATATACGCTTTATGCAGCCGCTTTTTTGTTCAAAATTTACTGAACAAGTCAAGCTTTGATATTTTGAATACAAATATTTAGTTGGAAAGGAAAGAATTGCTAATTAGTTTACCTCATCAAGGGTAGACTTCTTACAGAGACGAATACTTCAAATCTTACTATCCATTGTAGTCTTTGATACTGGCAATATACTCGTATGGCTAAACTATTGCAAAGTATTAACTTGATATGATTTGATTTTTTTTTAGATTTTCACTGATTAATGCAAAAACATTTCATATTCTCCCATGGCCTAGCATTACTGAGTTTTCCGGGGTGCATAAATTCGAAATAGGTCACGCTTCCTTATAATCAATTCTATATTCCACCAGCGCCCACCTTGTATATTTTGGATAAGAGAGCACTCACTTGAATACGCGTTTGCTTTTTTCGACGTGTGAGGTTTTTGGAGATTTTATTTCCCGCTTGCGCAGCGCACTTTGCTATCGCTTTTGACTGCTGTAATTGAATGTAACCCAGATAGGGCTGCACGTATATAAATTATACCATGTACAAGTATGTATGTGTGTGCAATGGGTATGTTTGTCTGTTTGCCGGCGGGTTCGTCAGTGTCTGTAAATGACAAATTACAAGGTTTTGCTTTTGAAATTGTGTCGCTCGGCACAAAAGGGACTTCACGTCAGACAACCCTTTCGACAAAATGTAACTAAGGGCTCCATTTGCATTAGCAGGTATATGTATATATTTGGATATACGATATACTATGAACACTATAGAGAAGTGGAAGCTACATATATCCCTGTTATGTAAGTAACGGCACGTATTGACTGCAATGTTACTGAATAAATATGTACTTTTATAAATGTGTGTGTGTCTTTTGATTGTCATCGATTTATCGCTCTCTTTATTGTTATTATTTATAGTTGTTGTAGTTGTTTAGCCTTCATAACACAGTAAAAGCAAGCGCATCGGGTATTTTCGATCATAAATCAACTCAAGAGTACGAGTAGAGAGCAATCTATAAAAGAGCACAAAGTGACGGAATCCTGCGGGGAAAAATCAAATTCGTCAAAAGAAATCCGATTGGAATTTCTTGCTTGAAAGTAGACTAGTTCGAAGAAGATATGTCAATAGATGTACATATATCAGAACTTCGACAACGCGGCGCCGGATCTACTAGCATATCTGTAATCAGTGGCTTCATTGACTAGATTCAGCGTGGATTCTTTGACAATTAGTTGAAAGATACGAAAGTATAGTCATACGTTTGCCAACTGCGAGGGCTAATTTATCTCTTCGGGCACTAGTATGTGAATATGTGCTGTAGTTACAACAAAAACTGTCTACAGAATAACATATGTTTCGTTAGATATTTGCTTCTCTTTGTAACATAATAGCAGTTAGGAGGGATTTGGAGGGATTAAGTGGCATTATCTGTTGACAATGCAGCCACGAGGGAGGGCAGACTACCACATTTGTATAATGGAAACTACATATACGCGTATAATATATAGAATGCCTTATGAAATTAGCGCTTTATTGGTTTTGATAATCGGTTTATGTACTCATTGTGTTCTGTGTACCTGTAGGAAATCGAACAGAATGTACAACCAACCGCAGCAAGTCGCTTCACTTTGTTTAAGTCATTGATCAATGGTGATTGTATCACCTTCACTTTCTGTTAGTTAACAGTTTCAACTATTGCAAACATTTTTTAATTATTATTTTATTATTTATTTTTTCAGTTTTCCAACTAACCAAGCCCCAGAGGTATACCTTGAATATTATGCAAGCAGTGGCTAGTTCTTAAAACAAATGTTTCTTTGAAATTTTCGTCTGCATATGATTTGTACACACTATAGAAAAATTGTATGTGAGAAAAATAAAATCAAAATAAGAACAAAACTGTGTAGTCTCTGATTTAGTTACTGTAAGCAAAGGGAAGCACTTACCAAATGAAGTTCAGTCGAGCCTAGAAGAGAAGTTTTTACTATCAAAAAAACCCACTTCCGAAAAACAGAAAATGTTAGACGCTTGTTTGTTTCCACTGATCGGAAACTGTGACTGAGACCAGTTCTTGCCGAACTCCAGCGTTTTTACCCACCACACAGTGACGGCATTTACTATGAACTGCCACTATCGACTACTCAAAAATGATAATTTTACCCCTACATTATTGTTAATGAACATCTATTAATTATATCCTCACTTTGAAGTCCTTTTATGAGCTTCGAATAGAAAAAAAGTGCCGTCTAATTATGCATTCAGCGCCAAACTGTGGGCGAAATCTTCAATTAAACTATTAAGTGCTTGTTATTAAAAGTTTTTAGTTTGAAAAGCACTTATGCCACTTTTTTAAGCGCACGAGTTATAAAAAATTTGAGAGAGTCTTCCAACGGCTTATAGCAGCGCCGCATCAATAGAGGTGGGAAAAAGAAATAAGCGGCAAAAACATGAGAATTAAAAGGCAAACTTTCCTTGTCAGTTACACTGAGTATATGTATGGAGAGCGGCCGATTCGAATGCTCAATCAGGCAACGCCGATAATGATGCGCTTTTTATTGACCTTTGAAAACGAGCGAGAAGAGCCGCTCGCGTGTTAAGTGTGCAAAAACTTTTTGCTTTGGAAACTTTTTGCCCATTTATTTTTAACAAACAGTGGAAATTTTTAATGAAGAGTTGGCGAAACGTGTAAGGGAAGTAGCGCAGGAGTAGATGTGAAACGGAGAAAATTATGAGAGCGTTGAGCAGCAGCGGCTTTCAAGTGTCGTAATGAAAGGCAATGTTGACATTTTAATTGAACGCTCCTCCGATTCGAGAGTTTTATTCCTTTACCTTATTGCAGTTTGCTTTTCCATTTTCATTATCCTGTTCAAATAACAACAGTAGCGGTCAATATTGATATTTGGTTGGTGGCTGTTTGAGCACTTGAGCAAAAAGTGATTAACAGAAGATTGAAGCGGTCGGCATAAAAAGGCATCGTTTACAACAGCGCTCCAGTCTTTTTTCTTATACAGCTCATCGTTCTCTGCACCATATAGCAGGACAGGACTAATTAGTGAATGGTGATACTGGTTCCAAGATAGACGCAATTATCTTCGACTTCGAAGTTATGACTGCCAACAGTGACGTGGGAGCAAAGTCGTGAGTGCGACGACTGTTTGTTTGATGACAGGAGATATTTCGTCTTGCCTCGTTCACTGCCAGATCCATTTGCTTCGCTTCCTTATCCAGTTTGTAGAGAGCAGAACTAACGGCGCGGTTGTTGAGGTCAATGATATCAATATCACCGGCATACATACTCTTATAGAAGATTGTACCTGCTCGATTAAGTTCTGTAGCGAATTGTTTTCTCCAGCAGCAGATTGAAGAAGTCGGACGAAAGAGAGTCTCGGGTGAAACCTCGTTTGGTATCACATGGCTCGGAAAGGTCCTTTCTGGTTCTGACGATACCAAATTTTTCTTTTCGTGCTGTGAAAAGCAGCTTTGAAATCGACGAAGAGATGGTGTGTGTCGATTCTCTTTTCATGGGACTTTTTCAAGATTTGGTGCATGATGAATATCTGATCAGTTGTAGTTTTTCCAGGCCGAAAGCCACACTGATAAGGTCCAATCAGTTTGTTGACGGTGGGCTTTAATCTTTCATACAATATGCTCGATAGAACTTTATTTGCAATGTTTAGGAGGCTTATCCTATGGTAGTTGGCGCAAATTGTGGGGTCTCCCTTTTTGTGGATTGGGCAGTGCAGACTTATATTCCAATCGTTGGGCATGCTTTCATCCGACCATATTTTGCAAAGAAGCTGATGTGTGCTCACCGCCGTGTTTGAATATCTCGGCCGGCAAACCACCGGACCCCGCCGCTTTATTGTTCTTCAGAGGGGTGATTGATATTGGACGTATTTGATATCTCATCGAGTTTTGCACTGAAAGAGATGGGATGTTAGCAAAGAGTTAGACATTCCAAGCTCAATCCGTCCGACTTTCCAAGTTGTAGCTATGAAGGGATCTGTGCGCTGCTGCCTATTCAGACATCCTTACGAATCAGGGGTTAGTATCGTCAACAGGCAATCAAAATCGGAATTTTAGACACAGGAGTTTAGAGCTTAATGAAAATTACAGAATAAATTGGCTCTGTAGATGTGTGTATAAGCTGACTGACACCCTCCAGGGGAATTGATGTAGAAACAGGACTACATTACAGTACTTAAAAGTGACGTTTGCCCTTCGATGTTGGACTTCGAGGTGTATAATGTATGTATGTATGTGATTTTTTGCGTTGGCTAAGGCGCACTTATCACCGCTTGGTTGTGGCTCTTCTGAGTTATTACAAGCAACAATGTCGGTGTTCAGCGTTCAGTACTTGAAATGCTATTAAGAGAGTACACAATCCGTTATAGCTTCTCAAATGATAAGCTCATACACATACACGCACTGAACCGTCGATTCGATTGCAGCTGAAAGCTGCAAGGTCAGCGGGGACTTTTTATCGCTGCGCCAATAGTGACAGGAGAGCCATAAAATGCGTTTAAAGTACAATAAAGCGAGCTCAACTTTACCGCAAACTGCACTAAAAGATGTGCCAATGAGGCACGTGCTACTGACGCCACAGCAATACCAACAACAACAACAACAGTGAGTGAACAGAGTGACAGTTAAAGCGGGTGCCGATGACACTCCGAGTGCTGAACGTCAAGACAAGCGACGCATCCGTCAACCGGGAAGATCCGAATGGCTGCATTTGCACGTGACAGCATGTCAAAAGTGGCGCGTGGTAAGCGCATAAAGGTGAGGCGGCTCGAGGTCGAGTGGCGCGCACTTAATGGCTTTGCAATAAAAATCAAACGTTGCGCCGAAGCTGCTGTGCGATATCGACAGAGCAGATAAGTGTTGCTCGTTGCTACGTGTGTGTGTGTGCCTCAAGTAAGTATCAGCACGTTTGAGTGAAGTGCGAAGATCGAGCGGAGCAAACCGCTAGATGACATAACAATATTTACTTTTAATGCAAATAAATGTCGTGTTGCAAATGATAGCTTAAGAATTTAACAGCAGATTAGTTTCCAGTAGTCCTCATCTGTCTCCTTCTTCTCTGTTTTTCTTCATGCCTTATTGCATAACGCCGTGTTTTAGCTTCGAATTGCTAGTCTTTATTGCCGCTTAGGACAAAGTCTCATGTCATACAGAAACCACTGGTGAAGAATCGAAGAGAGCTTCAAGCAAGCTTAAGACAAGACAAACATGAAATACATTTGTCCCTGGTATCCAGATCTCGAAAGCGGGGACTTTACTTGCTATATAAACAGTTAAAGAATACTCAATTCTTTTAAATAATCGAAAGTGAAGATGACCTTGAATTTCGATGTAACACCGAAAGAAAGCTAAAAGCTTTTATTTCTCAGCCCACCTTTAGGCGTAAGGGCCAAAATGAATTTTGATAATATGATTAGCCGACATTTGTGCGGCAATTCCTGCGATTGTTGTGCAAGCACTCACAGCGTGCAAGAAGAATGCGAGAAATTCAATCACATCGTATAGTATGTAACGGTATATTTGTATATATCCATTACATGCTGTTATTTTTGGCCAGCGGCAATATAAAATTCAATTAACTCACCGCTACGGCTGTCGAAAGGACAGGCCACGGCCAACCAACGGCCGGCCATTGAAAACATACCACTCACCACCCACACTTTCATTCAAAGGGCACGCACACACATACACACAAACACAGGCGCAAAAAGGCACACAAATATGTTTTTTGGCAGACAGTTGTGAGATATTTTTACTTAGTGAAAGGACTCATTGAATTTATCGGCTGTTCGCCACAATGGCCTGCCATAACGGACAAATTTGCACGCGCTGCGGCCGCCGGAGCGGAATGTGAGGTGTATATATGTATGTATGTAAAGCACTGCATTTGTGTGAGTATTAAATGCAGAAGAAATCAAATTGCGAATATTTCGGGATGAAGATATCGAGGCGCAGCTGAGCCACAGATAAAGCAAAAGAAAACTCAATTTCCGCTTAAGCTTCAATTTTGCGAACATGAGCAGCCCTCCATATATGTATATGGGTATGTGTAGGTGTGTGATTCAATATATATAGAAACGCTTAGAAATAAATACATACAAACAAGCATGCTCATAATAAGTGGTCTAGTTGAGATTCAACGCAAGTCGGAAAGGCCAGATCACTTCTTATTAATTGGTGGTAGAAGAATGATATTCAGATGTATGTAAGATCTGGGCTTTTTATTGTAGCATACCAATAAGAATGACCTCCAGAAATAAACGCAGTGTTTGATTGTGGCTTCATGTTTCCTCCAGATCTCAGATTCGGAGGAATGTTCGAAGCTTAAGAAGACCTAATCATACAGCATGGGTTTAATACTTGTACTTTGACTGATCGATGGAAGAATTCTTAGCTAATGGCACGGCAGTTCAAAACTTTAATATTTAAACAAATAAGTGCTGTAATAGGATAGCTCAATTCTCGCTCAATCTTTATAGAAAAATAAAAACAAACATTTTTCTTCACTCACATTGTGAGAAAATTGCTCAAACAAGAAAGCAGTTTCGCCTTCCGGGTTGCGTTGCGCCATCAAGTTTTCGCACAGGGCACTCGTGTGACATGACGTTAGCTCTGAGGGAGATTGCTTGAGGCTATTTGTAAGCAAAAGTGCAATGCGCCCGGACGAGCGTGGGAGTCAAGATTGGTTTTTAGGATAAACACACTCACACACACAGCCGCACAATGAGAACACATGTTGGGGAATGCTCGTGTGTGTGTGTGGAGGGAAGTGCGCACATAAACACAACATCCGCCTGCATTCAAAACGAGTAACGGATGCGAAAATCAAAATCACAACAACAAGAAATATAGTCGAATAAGCAATCGATTTGGACAGGAAATGGCGAGCATTAAAATATGCATAAGCAAAATAGTGGAAATCAAATGCCATCGAAGTCGCTTGAGGCGAGGAGAAAACTGCGAATTTATTAATTTTGCAAACTTCTTATTTACATGACCCGACGCCATCGACACATTCCATACGTTAATAAACGATGATAGCAAAATCAAGTAAAACTGATGTGGAAAGACGTCGCTGCCACGGCAGCGCGGATGTGGCGCGGGCAGACGTTGAACGCTGAAAGGAAGATAAATGGTTGCCACAGATTTGATTAAGCGACCGAACTCTAGTTTTCATTAGCAACTACAAATAAAGCGCTGCGGATTGTGTCTCTTCTGCTTTCACGGAAATATATTGCGCTGCAGCGCATTTCTTTGCCACAAATTCAGCTGTGTGCGAAAGTGCTCAAAGACAGCGAGTTCACAAGCAATTACACACACACACACACACCTGTAAGCGGTGTGTCACACATCCGTCTTACCTGTCACCTTTGTGTAGATTTTGTGTAGATTTGCTGCATGCAACAACGCTCGTGTCACGCGCCACAGAATTGATAATATGCGGGACAATGGCCATGTCTCATCAATTTCATTTCGATTTTGCTTTGTTTGGGCAATCGCATCTCTCATTTGTTGTATTGAATTACATTGACTGCGAGCATTGAGTTGTTATGAAATTTATTACTTCCTGCGGCACAATGCCGGATAATGCACGAATGCCTCCGCAGACAAGTTATTGAGGGGAAACATTTTGTATCTTCTTTTGTAGTAATATCAAAATCAATTTAAGTTTCCTCTGCATCGGTATTTAGTTTCAACATTTTTCTCTCAGAAATTGTGCATATGTCCGCACAAAAGTAAGTTGCAACTGAAAAGTTGAAAGAAGACAAATTTCAGCAAGGAAATTGAAATTTTGTGCATGCATGTAAAAGTAGCATTGAATTTGTTGCCAACTTTTTCTAAACCATTTACAATGAACAAGTTTCTAAACAAGAACTTGATTGTGTTCGCTCTTTTTATATGGCAGCTATATGCTATAATCGTCCGATCTGTAAATTTCGTTAGATATTGTAGCATTACTTTGTATACTAACCCATGCAAATACTCGGGAAAATATTAACATCTACGTAGACAGTCAAGCAGCAATCAAGGCATATCGGCCAGAAGTGCCTCGAAAAGTGTTGTCAGAAGTAAGCAACTTCAATTCTACTGGGTGCAGGGCCTAAAACGTGATCAACATTGGCGAAGCCATGCATTCTTTATACGGCAATCTTGACAGAAGCATGACAAAGAAAATCAAAACCTATGGAATACTAACAGGTCTTTGTCTGGTGGAGACACACGCCCGGAGAATGGGACTGACCGGTAGAGAAGACTGCAGAAAATGTCTTGAGCAGGGCACCAAGAAAACAATGGAGCTCTCGTGTACTTGTCCTGCATTGGCAAGACTACGCTGTAAGCATCTCGGGTCCCAACGGTATAATACACTGGAGGAGATATCGATAGTGAGGCCGCAGAGTCTGTTAAAATTTGCGTCAAGCGCAGTCCTCTTGGACCTAGCAACTAAACTCCATCTAATATAGCAAAGGACCAAACTGGTCTATGCGTGGCTTATTGGCCTACCAGACGAACCTAACCTAACTTAACTTCGTGAAAATGTCTTCTTAAATGAAGAAGTTTTCCACACATGGGTATGACTTTGATCGGTCAGTTTGTATGGCAGCTATATGCTATAGTTGTACGATAACAGCGATGCGAGAAATGACCAGCTTCTTGGAGAGCGAAAAAGCTCAGATTGATATCACGGATGTCTTCGTTTAAACCATACAGATGGACATAATGATCATTGAAATATAAAATTTTAGGTTCTCCAATGCTTCCATTTTGGTATAACACACTGAGTGGCAAACCCTGATCAGGATATACAAAATAAAAAAAGTGTTGTAGTCAATTCTATTTCAGTCACTAAATAACAGTTTCCTTTCCGGTCCGTACAATTGAGTTCTCCTCTTGCCCACTTGTAAGCTCGCTTCTCCTAGCCGGAGATGTCTTTTAAGTGTTTGCTTGCATATGTTCTCTTATGTATGTGTGTATGCGAGTGAGTATACTCCAAGCTAGTACCAGCCCGAGGTGTGCGAGCGTGCCAAAAGCGTAATAAATGAAATATTTTGTATTTGCTGTAATTTGGATGTGAGTAATGAACGCCAAGGCTAACAAAGAAGGAAAACGCTCTATCAATATTTCATATGAGCATCTTTGCATTATTAATTTGACAGTTGAAAATCGTTTTGGGTATTGCATTTGCACTAGACAACTTGATATTCAATTTGCTTTTGGCATTAGGGTGGTTCACTTATATGGCATAAAAGAAATGAAAGAATTCAGAAGAATATTGCGGGCAAGGAGCTCTTGAGGTTTTTCCTTTCCATTGCATCAGTTTACAGCGGTAGTCTTCTTTTGAGACAAATGGATTTTGATCAGATTGGTCTCATAGGCCGCCGAAGCAGTTGAGAATTCGCACTTAGAACTTTCAGTTTCTCTTTTCAATTCAACTATCGTGATCTTATTAAACGAAAACAAAGATTTCTGATTTATCAAGTAAACTTTTCATAGGGAAAATATATGTTACGCATACGCCGTGGCGTTTCATGAAAGGGTGTCATGCGTGGGCATTGACTGTATAAAAAAAAATCAGGTATCGTGATTATAATATAATTTATATTACAAATTTTGACATAATCGAAGGTTTATAGTTTGTTTTACCTACATACATACAACACATACAGTACGTTGTTCTGATTAACTTACAATATGTGTTGCTCGAAGGATTTCCATTTTCGAATGCCACCCTGTCCTTTAAAACATTAATGGCAAAGTTCAAGTGAACGCACCATTCAAGAATCAGATGTGTGTTGCTCTACTTATGCATATCACCTACAGTAGGCGAATGTTTGTGTGCGCAGGCACTTGAGCTGGGCTGGAGCACTCACAGAATTATGACATCGATTTGTTTATGGCGCTGTATTTGCCGTCTTTATTTTACCGTTACTTTTACAACATTTATGCAAAATTCATATGCCACTCAAATGCTGCCGAAGAAGCGAGCGAAGCAGGCTATTTGAAGTTAAGAACCTTCGAATTCTTGTGGGCTGAGCTGGTTAGTTTCAGTGCTGTATCTTAAGATGTTGTGTTGCTGGCATAAGCATTTGAATAAGGTTTTTAGTGGTGAGACGCAAGGCATCTGATACTGTTATTGGCTGCCGAGCGGTCAACACCACTGTTACTAAAAGATAATACCAAACTGACAGGGTGTCAAAAATTTGTGAGCTAACGCTCAATTATTTAATAAGATGCAATGAAGCTCGGAGGAAGATGAGCACAAATCTGTTTACCTTACTCATTCCGTTCCAAGTGCGCTTAAGATATTTGTTGCTTATGGACTTTTGGTAAAGCAAGTTGATGAGTATACGCTGTTAGGAGTAGTTTACAGTTATTGCAGAATGCAATTTACTAATCCATTTTGCACTGTACTTTCTTGCCCACATACATATTTATATACAAACACATAAGCTCCGCTCAGTGAAATTCAATTTTGTTGAAAATATTCCCAAGAAAAACAAAATGAAACTTATTTGAGGTGTAAGCCATTCGGTACTTTAAAAGCACATATTTTTTGAAGGAGTAGAACTGAATTTTATTTAATTCTTATTTTTGAAAATTGCTGAATGTTTGCTCATGCGAAATTGGCAATTAACAATACAGACAATTTTTGTACAGTTGGTGTGTATTCTTTAAAAATTGGATTCAGGTATATTGGGCTGTAAACGTCAATTTAAAGTCACAGAAATATTTAAAGACAACTCTTAGATTTAAAAATAATTTTTACTAATTTTTTTTACTTCTTTTCTGTAGGAGTTTACTCTTTTACAACGCATTTACTTGTATGCTTTTCGTTTGCTAATCGATTGGTTTAGAGAATTTTCCAGCTTCTGAAAATTACATATAAATAAGGGATTATTAGTATTACTTCGCTGTAGCTATTAGTAGTATGCAAATATGTACTTCAGCGTCTGCTGCTCTCAACATCAGCTCCAGGCTATTCAGAGAGCTATCGCAACAAAATCTCACCCAAAAGCCGGTGCTAGCAGTTTTGCGCTTACAAATATTATTTATTGCCAGTGCAAATGCAAAGTATCGCAAAGCTGAAGTGCAACGCTTCAGTTCAGTGCCACGTTTTTGAAAATCTATGCTCCATTGTTCGTTGCTGCTGCTGCCTCAGCTTGAAAACTTTCTACGCCACGCGCGCCAGCATAACAACCCATAAATACGAACAAATATTTACGCTCTTATTACCAGCTTTCAATATGACAATCCACTTCTCCCACTTGCTTGTCACCCATTCGCCCATCCACTTAAACGCTGAGCACAATCAAATAAAGCCACTTCAAAATCAACCGTAATTCAATTTAGCACAGCAATGCGATTGTTTGTCTGTTATGTGAGAGTAATCGCTGATGCTCGTCGCTTCAAGTGCATGCCCTGAGGAAAATGCTAAGGCAGTGCGGAGAATTCGTGATGTAAAGGGCAAAGCACAATAAAAGCGATCGTTGCTAGACGTTTCGATAGGTCACGTTGCAGGCATAGAGCAATCGGGCTCTGAAAGTGTCCTCATAGCCCTTCAGAACAGTTGATTATAGTTATCAGACTGTTGTCTAAGTTCTCTGAATTTCGCAAATTTTCGCTGTAATCTTCGAATACCAGTGCCGAAGGCAACATTTATCCCTTTGTGGCCAGTGGCCAGTGATATTCAAAGACCACGCCGTTTAAATTTACCTACACTTATTCCGGATTTATGCATAATTTATTTAAGGAACAAAAACAATCGCGCTTTATTAACGGCATTTGCAACTTTTGACATTCGGTTAGCCAGCAAAGCGCGTCATAACGTGCATGAGTGTGTGTATTTTACACGTCGTGGCGTTGGCTGATTTCAGTCTGCTGCAGAGTTGATCAAATTCAATTCGAAACTTTTAATAGCCTCCTAAAGCCTCGGAGCTCGCAAAGTCGCCGAGTTTGCTGGCACGTGCGACTGTAAGTTCAAATTCCCTACAGCCAAGTGCGGCGCAAAAACAAAGCGCAGTGTCTTCCATCGCCTTTTCCAAACACTCGAATCCGCTTGAGCAAAGCCACGGTGTAGCCACACAGACCGCCGACGGCTTGTAGATTTGTAGGCGAAAGCCGGCTGTCGTGTTGCAGATTAAGTTGTATTTGCAGTTGGCATTTATGGAAAATATAAATATTTATTTTGAGACCTGCGTTTAAATGAGCATCGCTGATTTTTAATGCTAATAATCTCTTTTCTTTACTTGCAGTTTCTGATTTCACCGAAACCCTCTCCCATTTATACGAGGAACATGCAACTGCCCTACAATCTTTAGTCTCCAATTTTCGTAAAAAGAATGCAGAACTTCGCAAAGAAAGGTAAGTGCTGTGGATTAAGTAGTCGAGTATTCGCTTTTCACCAAGCGCCGAAGCAACGGTTAACTATTACTAGAGAATATTGTGTTATTAATTTTAAGCCTTGAGTGTGGAGAGTTTATAATTTTGGTAATTGTTTGGAGTTTGGCCTTCACGGAAGAGAAAAATGCTATACTGGTAATTGGTAATGGGTCATACTAAACATTGTGTGTAACTGTTTATTTTTATTGTTGATTTGCTTTCTTGTTTTTCTTTTGTCTCTTTCTATTTGCAGACCTGCTTGCCATCAGGCAATTTTCCAAGCTTGGGAAACATTCCTACAAGAGGTCGAGAGCGATTCTCAGGCATCAAACGATGTGGCCAACGTGCTTTCACGCCAGGTGAGTCCCGTTAAAAACTAACAGGGCGTAAAGTGAAATTTATCTTCGCAACTGCTGCTGCCGCTGTGGTGGCGTTAATAAGCACGCGTTGCTTCATTACCGCTGAAATAATATTAGCGCTCTGTGTGTGCAGCCGCGCAAGTGCCAGCTCAGATAAGTCCGTGTGTTGGCGTGTTGGTAATGTTCAGGTTTCAGCACTGACCGCAACCGCAGTCACGCCGGTGAGTTGATCAAATGCACCCACGACGACCACTGACAACTCAGCTGACTCTGAGTGATATCATATTTCATATATGTATAACGGTGATTGTGTGAGATATCTTCTTGAATTTATGTGAGCTGATTTAATGGAAAATAAAACTGTTTGGTGAGAAATTGCTACGCCTGTTAACATTTTTGTTACGAATAGCGTCTTCATGGTTGCCTCTATGAAAGACTTGAAATCAGTTCTTTGATTGCACTCGAACTCGGTGCTTCCTTACTTGTCTCCATAACCTTTTTCGTTAATGTGCTCCAACTAAAATGATATTTTGAGGAAGATATTTTTTCTTGACATTATCGTTGAATTTTCTGCAAGTCGCCCTAAACTGCTGTAAGTTGCGCATACGCCATGTCGAACTGTATTCCTTATACGAGTATATTCTTCAATCTGCTGCTCTGAATAACATCTAGAGGGTATGTCTGCAAGTAGCAACAAAGTAAACACCATCGTTTGGACTTCAAATAAAATCTGCTGCTGCCACACCTTGCCTCACAGCTGCAATTTCAATTATGCTCAAAAGCAATTATCTCTTCATCAATGGATGAGGCGAAGCAAGAGTGCATTCTCTTTAATGAACAAGGACCTTTAGTAGATGCTAATTATTTGTGTTTAAATTTAACTTTCGCTTCTTCTTGCAGGTGTCACGTCCAATGCTCGATAAATCCTTTCATCGTAAAGTTCAAAGTCGGAAAATTTTCACACACAGGGAGTCTTTTGAGACTATTATCGCAAAGACTGAAGAGAAGCTTTCGAAGGTAAGTATAAGAAACAAAAAGAAGGAAAAAAGTGCGTGCACGGAACCAAGTTGAAGTACGAAAATGGCAAAAAGTCAAATAATTTAAATATTAAAGCGCGAAGGAAGGGCGAGGCGGTTGAGCGAGAAATCAATAAACAAGAAGAAAACATATGCATTCCGCAATGTCCTTATGCGGCGCTGGAATATTCATGAGCGCAATGCACTCGCCATTCCAGCTTATAAATATGCATGTCGGAATGCACAAACACGGACGTATGTGAGCCGTTATGCTGAGCGGCGAGGTGCTTACCTGCAAGCAGCGTTCGCGTCAGTCGCTCATCGCGTGCTGCAGGATGCTGCTGGGCTTTGCCTCGCCTTCTCCAACTTTATGCTTGCATCTTGAGCTTACTTAAAAGAAAGAACAAACAAAAAGCTTAAAAACGCCCGAAACAGGCAACCTGTACAAAGGCCTTTCAGAAGAGCTCACTTAAATGTGGGAGCATGCCTCCTCCTTGTGACTTTGTTTTTCAGTGTGGAAGCAGCGCAGCTTAAGATGACTTACAGCGCATTTACCGCGGTGGCAGACAGGACCAAGGTAGACCATACTATGGCGAGTAGGAAGAAAAGTGGATGGCAAGTCCCAACATTTTAAATCTAAAATTGTCAAGAAACAGCGCAATGTTGGTATCAATAACCGGAACGATTTAAGTTGAAAAGAGTTAAAAAAGCACTAATTGTATTCTACTTCCCTGCTTTCGGCTTTCCTTTACATAAAACGAAATGGTTCCTTTGTACTGTCCTCCTCAATTTACCCGATTACATTGTCTACTCAACCGTTAAATGGCATTTTCTGTTGTTTTTGTTGCTTGTTGTGCGCTCTCGTTGCAGTGTCGTTTGGATTACAAACAGTGTTACATGTCGCATCGTCAAAATCCCACAGCACTCTCACTCACCGAATACATAGACGCACACAATGCGTACGTGCAACAGTTGCATGCCACCAATGCCATGCTGGAGACCTACCATTGCGAGACGGTGCCGCAGTTGATGCAAGAACTGGAGGAGATACACAATGATTTATGCGGTATTATCGCCGAATCGATACAACAGGGTGCCGATGTCATTGCCAACAAGGTGAGTTGCCGTTGCCGGTTTGTATGTAGTTGTATGTGAGCGTTATGTGTCACTTCAAACCTCAAAATATCAACATTTTACATTTTTTACATACACTTTTGTTTAGTTTTTCAATAAATAATTTTTGCTTGGTGGCATTTTTAACGCCATTAGTTGGCATTGAAACAGAAGACTCGTTTACAAGATACAAAAAGTGGTGGACCAAAATAGTACACATTTGGTTCATTAAAGTTTATTATAAATATAAAACAATAAGTTGAAGTTTGATTAGAAATACGAAAAGAATTTTTCGACTACCTAATATTTTTACTGGACGAAGCTATAAATTTTACAAAAATTTATCTTCACATTTTTAACGTTCAGAGTGGCTTAGTGTCTTACTTTCACATTGACAACAGCAACAAGCGTTAGCCTTCTTTATACTTACTAAACCAAGAAAGGCACATCGGACTTCCAGTTTGAGAAAAAATGCATTAAGTGTTTATCATCTAACCACTGAGATTTGCATTCGCGCATATTTTCCGTTAACATGTTGATTGCCTGAGTGACTGACCTCGTGGAATACGGTTAATTATTAATAATGAAATTGTTAGCTGAACTTTATGCAGATTGTTTTCCAAAGTTTTTTTTAACTAAACAATTGAGTTACATTTTTGTATTCGTAAATTCGGTTGGCTGCATTTGTGGGTGAGTGAGTATCGTGTAAAGGTCAGCGCTGATTTGCTGCACACAATGGTCATGAATAAATTGTTGGAAGGAACAATTGCGTAACACACATATTTGCACAGAAATATTCGATTAAAATGAAAATTCGCATGCGGCTGCGGAGGTGAAATACAAGCCGTCCACATGTGTGTATGTATGTACGAATGTGTGTGTGTGTGCGAGTGGCTTTGCAACCGCAACTGTTGCGTTGTGTGCGTGCGTCGGTCTGGTCACGCTGAACACAAACAGCGGTTTGCACAAGTTATTGGCTTGAGCGATACCTGGTTCACCATTAATAACAACAATAACAGCAATGGCAACAATGAAGGCGGGTCAATTGTAATAATATTATTGTGGCCGCAATAATAAAATGAGAAAACAAGCAAACAATGTGCAGTTAAATGGAATCGTTATGAATTCCGATTTAATTAGTAGCGTTATTCCATTACAAGTGCACACATACACACACATGCAAATACACAAATTTTTTCATTTTGGTTTTACATTTTAAAGCTCAGCGTCACTTTAATTTGATCAACTGTCAGGAAATTCAGTTGAAGCGTTGTCCCTCACTTATTTGCTTTTGAAATTTCTTTGCAGGCATCGGATCAAGCGAAGCGCTACGGCTCTCTCACCGCGCAGTGTGTCGCCGTGTCGCCGATGCAGGACCTCACGAGCTTCGTACGCATTCTGCCGCCGCTGCCCACGCAGGTGCAAAAAGTTCCTAAGCGCATGTTTGCGCCGCCGCAGCTGCCGGCCGAAGTCGAGGATAACGGTGACTTTAATGTGAGTGGGCGAAACAGAATATATTCAATAACAGAATCGATTGACAGTTCTCTCTTTAAGTAAAAAATTAACACAGCCTAAAGAGGGAAAGCTCTTTTCGTCTTATCTTCAACTTTAACTTTTTAAAAATTATTGTTCCGAAACATTTCTTATCGTTTTTCGATTAGACCGCTTTTCAATTTTTTACCTTAGCGGCTGTTTTTCGGTATTTTGTGTTGTTGCTTTGTATGCTTATATACTTAATTTGATTTCCACAGGAAATGGCTCCGGTGTTGCGCAACGAGCTGGTCTTCGATCGCCATTCGACGCTGTCGTTGCGCCCGGCCCTGGAATCGTTGAAGCGGGAGGCGCATGAGCTGGAAATGCAAATTCGTCTTTTACAGGTACTTGTACCGTTACTCCAGTACAAAGATTAACTGAAGCTAACGAGATCTCTATCTTTCTCATTCTCTATCTCTGCCCTCAAGGATACCGTGGACGGCTTGAATCGCACGCAGCAGCGTGGCATCGAGGGACAACTGTACAACAAGGTCAATGAGTTGCAGGAGGAGCTCTCTTTGAAGAAATTTGATTTACGTGCTAAGCAGTTGCACTTCGCTGCCATCAAAGCACAGGTAAGTGGGAATTCACTCACCAAGCTGAAGATCCTGTTTAAAAAGAAAGCTCTTCCGAAGAAATATTGCATAGAAACTTCCACGTACCATGTACAAAACCCAAACAAACAAATTTTATTTCCAGATGTCTGGGTTGGGGTCTTGAAACCATCATCGTTTGATATATTTTGTATAAATATCTTGGTTTCATTTTTTCATAAAGTTATCAAATGTTAATGTTGCTGTTTTTTGAAATCACACATAGATTTTTTCGTATGGCCAATATTATTTTTGAATTTGAGCTTTGAAAGCTTTTAAATATTTTAGTACTAGTGTTCTAAAAGCTTTCGCTATAAGAATACCTATTTTATACTTAATTTATAGTGAGAGCTTAACAAGTCTATAATTGAACAGAAACTTTAATGCTATGTAAGCTTACTATGAAAAGTTTTGTCTATGTAAGCACAGAGAAACTTGTAGCTATGTCCATTAATGTTATTGCAGTTGTAAGCCTTTTAAGCTTTCTCTAGTTTGCTGTAGCATCGACATAAATGTAGCTTTCTCTTTTCGTATCCTTTTTGCCACTAAGCTTTTAGCAAAGAGTTTGAAAAGCTTTAAAAGCTGTGAAAGCTGCCAAATAGCTTTTTAAGGCACCTTAAGCAACAGGTAATCGAAAGTCTTACGTGAACTTTTTCCTTCATATTGTTATTGAAAGCTCCACAAGCTTTTTTAGCAGAATTTTCTGCTTGAAGTTCATGCAAATGGAAGTGACATTGACCTACTTAACAAGATGAGTGTACAAGTGAAAGTCTTTGCTACAAGTGCATGGGCTTGTGCGATTCTTTGCGAACAGCTGTCACACTGACATTTGCAACTTCGCAGCTGAGCATACGACCGACTGCCGCAATGCGCATGTGACCTACTCATCCTTCAGCCGCCGCTTATATGTTTCGCAGAGTCTCTTCCACTTACCTAGCATTGCTCCAGCTGTCACTCGCGACTCCCGCTAATGTCAGTCAAGTGGCGAGCGAACGAACGCGAGGTCGTCTCTGCATTTACAATTGCGAAGCGGAGAGCAAAGGAGCGATAAACGTTACTGATTGAAGACGAAAATAGAAACAAAAATAAACCAGACGCGGCGCTAAATATGCGAGACTGTGATCGAAGCTAAAGGTGAATGAATATTGAAAATCCGAGCAATTTAAAGCGAAGTGATTACGTGAAAGTGGAATAGTTATGGAGTCAAATTGGGTTAAGGCGGCTTTCTCCATCCACACTTGTCTAGTCTAAGTGCGGCCTACAAGGCAATGTGCCTCGAAATATTTCGGTAGATATTCAGACAGTGTGCTATCCACGTGGAACGGCACTTGAGGAGTGTATCAGGAGTTTTTCTAATCGGATTTGTAAACAAAAACATATTAGTGCATAACCTGAAAAGAAAAAGTAAACGAATAACGGGAAAGCAGTGAATGAGTGGTGAACAGTTAAAAATAAAACAGCAATCGACCCTTTCTCTTCCTCCCACACCCGCACCTACTCTACTTTGTATAGTGTTTATAAATAGATAGCTGCACAAAGCACAAGCGAAAGGCAGAATGAGAATGTGAAGACAGAAAGTGTGAAAATTACTAGCAAAGTACAATAACTTCAAAAGGAACTTACTTCATTAAAATCTCGCACAGTTTTGCGAGGTTTTGTATTCTCATTTTTTGATGGGGTACTAAAAAAATTATGAAGTCATAACGATTCTGCGAAGCAATGCAAGAAGTGTCAAAGTCGAGTATTAAAAACGCCAAAACGCCTGTCACTCGGTGCAGAGCGCAGTGAAGTGAAATGAGGCGAAGTGAAGCGAGGGGGCCAGCATAAACGCCCAAAAAAGAGTTGCGAAAAGAGTGAGAGAGCGAAATCATAACACTCTGCAAGAGAGCATAATAGAGAGAGCGCCTTAGTTGCTGTCACGCCAACAATAAAACTGGTCGTGTTGCGCCGAACAGTGTGCCATACAAACACAAAGTGGTCTTCGAAGACGGAAAAGTCCGAATTGAAATGCTGAGCTGCAACTTGTAAATCTATTTCGTGTAACTCGACATATAAAAGCGAAAGGCCTTACAGACCGCACAGTCAGTCACGTGCTTCGACAATTCGAGTCTATTTCGAACGGAAAACGGTTAACGGCAAATCGCTATTCGCTTGCGTGCCACACAAGCTGTTGGTCTACGCCTACGCTAAAGCCGCCAAACGCCTAAAGCAGTGCATCCGTGCATCGGGAGAACTATTTCTGATACCGTGCGCGTATGGGTGTTTTGTGAATGAAACACTTCCGCGCCGCCGTTGCCGTCGCTGTGGCCGCCGAACCAGCCATTGCTTAGCCAATCGTGTCCGTGCGACCAATGCGTGTCGTAGTGTTTGCTCTTTAATCTGCTTTTAGGCGCGGGTTCCCTTCGCATAATTCGATGAAATCCGTTACTAAGTGTTTGCGGTAAAACAGTGTGTGCCTTCTCGAGCACGAGTGTGCCTTGGGGCATTCTTCGAAGTTGTTCTTCTATAGTTTTCTTGCGTGATGGCAAGTGCAAGCAGAGGCCGCGTGATATTGTTGTGACAAAAAAAAAAAACAAAACAAAAAACATTTTGTGTAATGAGCATCACACGTGTAAATAAACTTAGCTAGGAAAGTTGTGTTAAATAGTAGTAGCAAAAAAATAGAGAAAACACAAAAATGAAATTAATAATTTTATGTAACAAACTCCCCAACTTCTATGGTAATTATGAATAAACTGAATGCAAAAAACAAATTCTCAGAGAATAAGAAGAGAACCCTTCGAATTTTGTCCACTTATTTGCAAATCGTTTGAACATTTATACTCATTTGGTTATATGTCTACCGACGGCAAGAACTTCGCCGATTTTCTTCTCAAATTTCAGTGGGTTTAAGATTTTAAGCCAACCTGGGAAGACAGAACATTTAAAGAGATGAAGTTTAGAGTCCCACTATTGTAAGAAAATTCGGAGGATATATCCATAATTTCCTTATAAAATATCTTAGGTTGGAAAAAAGATTTCTTCCAGCGAAAATGTTGGACTGTGCCACCGAAAGTTCGGCTCGAATAGTATATTATTTGTTTTAGCAAAAAAAACATACTTGGTCTTATTTTAGCTCGTTGACACGAGTTTATTTCATAAAAATATGGGGGTGGGGATTTAAGTTTTTTTTTTAATTTAAATCAAGCAGTGAGCTTACCATAGCTTCTGAGAGGCCTAAGTGCTTAAAAACTTAATCTGCGAAACATTTAGAACTTCCTCAAAGCATTAAAACATTTATTTGATATTTTTTTATAGAAAAAAAATTATAAAATTACAACAATAAAAAAATAATATTATTAGTGATGAACTAAAAAATCAAGTATCGTTTAAGAGTAATCGCTAATGTATTTCTAAGTTTCCAACTCCTGAGTGATTCATTAAGTGCGACTTCCAAAAAAATTGCAAAAGAGCATAAATAAGTAATAAGAAATCTACAGAGAAAAATAAGTAAGTTGTGATATCGTCGGAAAATAGCTTAAAAATCCCCACTAACATTTTCTCAGTGAAGCTGAAAAGGTCAAAGTTGAAATATACGAAATTTAAGTAGTCTTTACTGACTTATGTAAGTACAACGATTTTCCACTAGTGAATTTTCCACTCAACTCACCAGTACTTTCACCGAAACTCTCTTGCTACACCCACTTCAACTACTAAAACTGCGCTATTCATATGGTATTCGCCAGAAATTATTTCCACAATGTAAAGCAGCCACTAACTATTCACGCTAAGAGCTAAGACTCGCCACCTTTGCTGTAAATTAACTGTAAACTAACTGTAGTGACACACGCTAATTCATTACTTTTTCGATTTTTATTTATCACTTATTGGCTTACTAACATATTCACTAAATTTTCATTTCACTGATTTTTGATTTCAAAGAGTGACAAACACTTATCTATAAAGAAACACTCAATTGAAGCTCTGAAGCTGGTCTTCGGTGCTATAAATGTCCTAGACTACTTGGCCTTTAGATTTGCTATGAGGATATGGAACTATAAAGAAAACATGAAAGACTGACTGTGTCTAATCAATCTAATAATGAGAAGTAAAGCCTCAATCACAAGTGTTTTGAAAAAAAATTGTTATTTTTGACTGTGAACATATCAAAACTAATAATTAATGAATTATTTAAAGACCTAGTGAAAAACGACTAAGGAGTTACAAGGATTTACGCGAGCAAGAAACAGTATATTTTATTTTCAATAAAAAAAATTAAATATTTAGACGTCGGCCACGAGAATTTAATATCCAACAATTTCTTGAAAAAAAGATATCTCCGCATTGAAAACAAAACTTCTCACTTGATCATGAAAAGTAAAAAAAAAAATTTAATTTGAGCTATAAATAGGATAGAAGGGAGAGAAAACAAAAAAGTAATTTTTTTGGCTGGCATTGTTGCAAAAAAATATTTTTGCTGAAAACTTCTCGACGATCTTTTTGTAAATAGTTGCAACTGAATAAAAAAAATACTTCGTTCAAGACCGGTGTAAAGCTTCTTTAAGATCGTTTAATAGTTCGAGAAAAAACTTGCTCTTGAAAACATAGTTTCAATAAAACAGTTAAGTGACTATATAACTGCCATTGAGCGCGCAATTTTTCAAATCATTTTGAGAATTATGCAAAAATATTTAAAGATGTAAGAGAATTCAATAGGATACCAGGTTGTTCAATAAGTTTTGTCGTTAAATATAAGAAAAATACAATTTTATGATTCAAATTACACTTTATTATTCTATCTGTGAATCCCATCCCGGAATTGAGAATCCGGAAAGTCTGTAAAATACGCTTCAACAGCCGTTATGACCTCTTCATTTGATAAAAAAACGCTTGCCACGTATAAATTTTGAGTTCTTGAAACAAATGGAAGTCGCTGGGGGCCAAATCTGGTGAATACGGTGGATGCTCCAAAAATTTGAACTTTAATTCATGGATTTCGCCATTGTCAAAATGCTCTTCTGACACGGTGCATTGTCCTGATGAAAAAGGTTCTTCTGCAAACTGGGTTTTTTTTACAAATTTTTTCGTGATTCAACTGATTCAAAAGGTTGCTTTAATATTCAGAAATAATCGTTTTACCAGTTTGCAAGTAATCCATAAACAAAATTCCTATCGCATCCCAAAAAATCGATGCTATAATCTTTTTGTTCGATTTCCGGACATGAACTCTTTTCGAAGCCGAACAATCATTCTGTAGTCTCTTGTTTTGATTCAAGAGCATGGTCACAGACCCAAGTCTCATTCATAGTCATGAATCGACGCACAAAATTCACTTTTTTCTTTTTAAAACGCTCCAAATGTTGCTGAGAAAGTCGCATTCGAATGTGTTTTTGTTCCATTGTTGGCGAATGCGGCACCCAATGTGCACACAGCTTTCTAAAACCCAAAGTTTCACTTAAAATATGGCTGACACTACCTAATGAGATGAGATGTGTAGAACCTCTACTAAATCTCTCTCAGTCAATCGACGATCTTCTAAAACCGGATTCTGTATTTTGGCTATGATTTTTTGTGTTGATGTGCTTTATGAACGTCATTCACGTGGAATGAATTAACAGATTGAAATGGAACTCCACATACGTTCATACTCGTTTGAAGATTGTACCAACAAAAACAAAAAAATCGAACGAAAAATCTTATTGAACAACCTGGTAAACAAAAATAAATTTTTTGAAGCCGAGAAGCCCATGTAACCCCTTTAATTAATTCTTATCTCCTGATCATCTTTATACAGATAATGAAAGACTGACTGATATAGTTATTATTTTTAAGAAAAAATTTCCAAATAGTTCGAAAGCTAATTTCGGGACCGACCATTTTTGGTTCCTTAAAATCAGTCCAAGTCAGTCTTTCAGTTAAAGCGTATTGCATAAAACTATATAACAGCTGAATGTAGTTTCTATATTCCTTTCCAATCGCAGCGATTGTGCAGACGTCTTCTTACCAAGTCAAGCTTAATGTGAGATTCTAAACCGAGCGAAGATATTTAATATAATATCTAATCGTCCTATTTTTATCAAGAACAGCTTAGAGTTTATTTATTCATAAAATAAGACTTGATTTGTCAGGCATAAATGTAACTGTTTCCGCACACATAAAGAAGCTTTAGTGAAACATTTATGCACACAAGGACTTAACTGTATATATATGCGAGTGTAGAAATTCGAAATAATCGCATTAAAACCCAAAGGTCAATAGAAGAGTTGTTCAATAAGAAAAAGTGTAAATATGTATTATATATATGTATGTATGTACTCGTATTAGCACTGAAAACAGCCAAACTAAGTTTAAATGAAAAATAAAATTATGAAACTGGAAAATAAAGCAGAAGGACAAATCGAGAAACACATAATATTTCGATATTTGACATAATTCTAAGAATTTGCAACTAAACCGTTATTACAAAGCTAATAAGCATTAAGTCTACTGGGCAATCTCTTTCTTTATTCAATGCAGATAACTCGAGCAGTTACAAACACATTGATTAAGAGCTAACGAAACACGCACAAAGCACACTTTTATGAAGTAGTGGCATTTACAACAAAAACAAAACTATCAATAAGTTCAAAAGTTCATAGCTAATGTTAGTAGGAAAATATTTGAAAATTAAAAATTGAAAATAAAAATAAAATAAAATAAAATAAAATAATAATATAAATAAGGTCAGAATTTAAAATAAAATGTGTTGAAAACTACGAGCCTTAAGTAAAGCAGTAAAAATAATTAAGAAAACAACGAAACACAAAATGAAAAACTAAAAAGTTGCTCAAGAAAAATAATAATAATAATAGAATTAATTAAAAAATTGTATAGAATTCGAAAATATACAAACCCAAAATAGTTCACTGTCAGAAAAAGTAAAAATTTTGAATTAAAAAATTACTAATAATTAATGAAGAAGAATAACACGTCACCATAAACGTCGTCAACACTTGATCTCAAACACAAATCCAATCGTTCGCTTTAACTTTGATTCCTTTCCGTCGTTGTCGCCGCCGCCGTCGTCGCCTCCGTCACAATGCGCGTAATCGTGTTAAAGAAAAACCGCAGCAATAAACGCGGCACGCCCACAACCGCACCGACCGCACGGGAACTTCCCAAAAAGTCACTCGCCAAAGTAAGAAAATTCAGCACCAATTCGTTGTTGTTGTTGTCGTTGTTTTAAAACACCACCAAAAGCAAAACCAACAAAGATTTCTTTATTTTTACTTGTTGTTCGTTGTTGAGCATAAGAAAAACAAAAACAAAAAAAAAAAACATATAATACAATTTATTGATATATAGCCAGAAGGAAGAAGAAGAAGAAGAAGAGAAAAAGAGAAATACTTTACACACTGCATCCAAATGCAATCAATTTTTGAGGTGAGGTACAACAAAATGTAATTGAAACCCGATTGTAGCCAGCCACTGCACCGCTGCTCCATTGCCGAGGGACCCCAGAGTGGCCAAGACGGGATCGCGCTTAGAGGCCGCAGACGATAGCGCGAGAGTTGAGCGTCAAGCGCCGAGAAAACAGAAAACAAAGAGCCGCGGCAGCCGGCATTCCGCCAAATTTGCGTTAACGCAGATCCTTTGCTGTGATGTGCCCCGAAACGTAAACCTTGTGAGGCATGTAGAGTCCACAAATCTAACTTTCTCTGTCTCACTCTCTCTCTCTCTCTTAGCACGCTCATACTTACAACAAATACAATAGATGATACTCGTAAAATAGAATAAAAATAAAATAGTTGCCGCGCGTTTGAGTTTTTCTAGCCAATTTGATAATTAATTAGCGGATGCTGCATGCAAATTAGTTGAATTAATTTACATTTTTTAGCGCAACTAGAACGCCCCACTCTCACTAGCGTAGCGTCCCCGGATATGTCAGTAGTTTAATGCGGAAATACTGCGAATGCATTTACTATATAGCAACTGTTGTGTTGTTGTGTTCATTAATTAAATATCAATAAGGAAATTAATTGGAAATTCAAATTGGCCAAAGTCCACAAAAAATTTTAAATACACAAAAAAGCAATCGAAACGAGATATTTCCATTGTTGCAAGCGCGAGATTTTCGTTTTGCAACTGACTGCATTGTTACATTTACCGTTAAGTGTTCTATCTAACCACTGGCCTGCATAGTGCTTACATAATTACGGAAAGTGTGTTAAAAAGAATTTTGATAAAATGAAAATAACCACAAATGCCCGTTGTATTTTGAGTAGCGGAAACGTGTTGTTGTAATGCGCGTTACTAACTCAGAAATTGGTTGTAGTGGGATGCCAAAACAGAAACAAAGCAAAAACAAAAACCAAAAAAATTACATTGAGTTTCGTGTTAAATAAAGTTTGTACATAGTGTTCCTGGTTCTTACTGTCCTTTGTATATATGTATATATGTATGTTTGTAGATTTGTAGCAATTGCCTCTGTAGCACTCGAACCGATATTTCGGATTTTTTACTACGTATATGACACGCTTTTTAGATATCTCAATTTATATATATATTTTACTGTTATCTTTCATTTGTGGTTCTCTCACCAAAAATGTTTTTTTTTTATTATATTTAAGTAATTACTTTAAGAAGAACACTTTATTAGTATATAAGTATTTTTATGCTTTGAACACGGAGAATTCCCTAACTCTTGCGGAAACGTTGTTTTATCGTGGAAGGTGTGTATTTTTGACACAATTTTCAGATTTGAGAAATTTGAGAAGATACTTGCTTAAAGTTTTGCGAAAGTTTACAACAAGCTTTCATATTTCTAACTCAAAACTCAAGAAATTGTTTTATTCGACGACATTTCTAAGACAATTCTTAATTTGAAAGAGATTTAAACATACAATAATAACATTATGGAGTCTGAAACCAAATATAGGTAGTTATATGGATATATATCCTCGTCATTAGGCCAATTCTGGTATATGGAGTATTTAAATAAAGACTATAATATCAGGAAACCAACTTGAGTAGAGAGAGCAGCTTATGCAGCGGTTACTGGGGTATTAAGTCATGGCCGACTGATGCGCTCAATATACTCCTTTATCAGCTGCCCTAGAAGTCTTTACTCGGAAAGTAACAACAAGTTCTGCTATAATAAATTGGACTATAATCTCCCAAAGTTAGATTTCCGTAACCTTTTTCGGATGAGGATATTTAGTAAGAGAGGATAATACAGCTTCAATCTATACCGATGGGCTCGAAGTTGACTGCGGAGTAAAGGCAGATGTATACTCCGATGATCTCCAAATCTCTCTATCTTTCTCTTTATCCGACTACGAAACTCAGCTAGCATCTTCCAAGAGGAAGGCCTGTTCTGCGCGCTAAAAATGGGTCTGATCTATAAAGATATTAGCTGCAAGTTAGAAGGGATTTAGAAAAAGGTTTTCCACTCCTTCTGTGTACTTGGAACACATAAGGCACCAAAACTTAAATAGCTGTCTCCATAAAGCATAGCGGACATAAATGGCTTGAGCGCAAAGATAAAACGAGATTGACTAGACTATAGTGCATCAAAATGGCACATCCAAAGCCAATTACAAACCAGTCTATAAGAGTATTTCTAGAGTCTAAAGAGTCTTACAATGGACTACATAAATATAACGACCATAATGTTTCTATAGTAAGTAAGAGGTGGACATTTTCTTTAAGACTAAGCTATAAATCCTAAATTTCCTAAAGCATTAGCTTCTTATATTGGCTTTCAGAGTGTCTGGCGCGTTTTCCTTCCAGAAAAGTACATCTTTCTTATGGCTAATGGGTGAGCGATCTCTAATGAGATGAAATATTGCAAAACCATGTGGGATGGATTATGCATTTTCTCGGTTGTACCAACACATATCTTCTAATGCGGGATCAGGCTGTAATCGTGAAGAGATTTTGTGTGCCAAATAGTACTACAATGAATATTTATTCCCAACTACCTTTAAACGTACTTGGTATGACTTCAAAAATATCAGCTTGTCTAAACTTTCGAAATCTAGTTATTCTATTGTACACAAAGTTATCTTCCCCGATCTCTAGATTTCTGACTTTTATTGTTACTTTTTCTACAAATATAAAGCAAGCCGTCAAAGTAGTTTCTCCTTGATGTGGTTTGCAAAGTTTATGATAGCAATATTGTTTTCGCAAGCTCATATTTTTTGCTTGCAGCTCCAATTTTGCTAAAATATTATGGTTTACTACACATAAGTATCGCTTAACCTAATTAAATTGCAGAAAGCAAACATCAACTCTGAAAAAATAGCCACAGCCACTTCGCAAGCTCACATCCACAGCTTGTGAATACAGATTGCTTAGCACAGCAGCAAACACGAGTATCTGCTCGAAATTACTTTAAAATTAAATTAAATGCGAGAATCTGCCGATTTCAATAAAATGAAACCAAACCAGCATTCGCTTGCCACACAGAAATTTCCAAAGCTCAACTGTGGGCCAGCAAAGTTGGGAATTTCGTTTCAGTTCGGTTTAGATGGCTTTCCGATGTAATAATGTAAATGGAATTGAAATTTTTAGATGCCACAAAATGTGTCTGCTTCCCATCAGCGTTGCCACTTCGAGTGGCTTTTCGACCCCACCGTCCTGCAGCTGTAATCACTCTTAGCTCGCTCAGCAATAAACTCGACCAAGAAACAGGCCACACTCGGCGTCGGTCAGCTGCGGCTCAGAGCAATTTTAATTGAGCTTAATGCGGCATTGAAATTTGTCAAACGACTTTTTCACTTCACTTGGCTTCTGGCATTTGTTCCGGATCTGCCGAAATCTGCTTACGATTATTCACCCCAAGTGTCAAGTAAAATTCCGAAATATTAAAATAGCAAAAACACAGTATATTTACGACCACAAATGAAGCGACTCGAAGTGAAGAGGGGAGAACTAATGAACAAAGTAAAGATTGTAAATTGATATTTCTAATCAAAATATATGTATGAGGAATCAGAAAATTGGCAACGATGGCCTCGCAGTCTCAAGAGAGACTTGGTGAAGTGACAAGATACTCGCAAAGAAGTTTAGAGTTTATCAGAAAACACTTAAGACGAAATGAGTACGTGTGAAAGCTAGTAGGGTCTTGATTAGAAGCTGCTCTTCGCCATCGCCTATCCTCGCCTTGTGATAGCAGGACAAAGTCTGTGACAACGCTGGTGTGGATGGATGTGGCAGTATATCGCCTTTGGAAAAGCAATCTTCAAATGAAACACTTTAAGTGCACTTAAGCACAGCACTTCCAATCAAGCTGAAACAGATTCTTAGTTAAAATACTTTCGAGTGTTTATGCAAGACGACCACTTTATGTGGCAGGCAGATTGTTAAGTGTGTGTGTGTGTGTGTGTATGGACTAACTTTGAGTGCCAGCGAATAAGTAAATTAGAGCGCCAACGACATAGAACGCGAGTAGCCGAGCATCGCTTAGACACATGTTTTAGTAGTGGTAGAAATATCTAAAGGTATATGTATATGTGTGTGTGTTGGCAGATGTATAGTTTATGTAGAATAAAGGAAAATTATTTAATTGTAGAACTAAGAATTAAAACAGAAAGAGCAAATTGTTGTTGTGGTAATATTGGTTAGTCGAAAAAGTCCATTCGTATTTCTTAACAAACTTTAACTTATTTTTTTATATTTACGACGAACTTTAATGAACCAAATATGCACCATTTTGGTAAACCAATTTTTGCCATTTTACCGCTGGAGACACTATTCCATCAGAGTAAAATTTTTCTGGTTTCTCGGCGAAAAATTGCGACAAATAATTTTCATAGGCTTCTCTTGAAGCCAACTTTACTCTATTAATGCAGTTCTGCATTAACCGAATCAAATGGTAGTCAGATGATGCAAGGTCAAGGCTATATGGTGGATGCGCCAAAACTTCCCAGCCTAGCTCTCCCAGTTTTTGCCGAGTCATCAATGATGTGTGTGGTATAGCGTTGTCCTGTTGAAAGACGAAGTCTTTCTGTTGATCGGTTCTTTTTTTCGATTGCTTGCTGCTCATCAGTTGTTGACGGTAAAATGTAGAATCAATCGTTCCACCAGGCTGGATCAGCTCATAGTGGATGATTCCTTTCCAATCGCACCAAACCCTCTGCATAATCTTTCGAGGCGTCAATCCTGGCTTTGCGACCATTTGTTGAGCTTCACCACGCTTGGACCATAATCTTTTTCGCAATTATTTCATCGAAAAAAAATCCAGTGCTTCATTCGTTTTTGCGCTTCATATCTGCCAAACATTTATGGTTGACCGATAGAGCAGCTACTAGTGGCAGAGTCAACCAAGCACAGTCGAATCTGACAACTTCTGATCTGTGAGAGGCTAGCAGTAACCCAATGATAGTTGGCACAGTTACAACGACTCACTGTCACCTATAAAAAAGGGTTAATTTGAAATTTATTGCCATGTGGGGGGCTGTATAGCAATGTACAGGCTTCAAACACACACATACACACAACTGTTTCTGCATAAGATTGAATGAATGAAGAATATTTTTTGCAGCAGTCGTGTATTTGTTGTTGTTAACAGCATCCCTATAAGAAAAGGCCAGATGGGCCTCATATATACTACTTCCAACGCACTCGTGTTATTTTGGAGAGTTTTTGGTGTGCCCGCATTACTTACTTGCCACATATGTTTCCTTCGCTGCCTCGCGCTAATTTTGCTAATTTTAAATGACCACTAATTTCCTATAAGGCTACTGAGCCACATAGCTGATACGCTCGAACGGTCCGGAGCAGACAGCGTGTCGCCTGAGCGCACACAGCACACACACGCGCGGCGAGTCTGCTGCCCCACGACCCAGCGAGCTGGGCGGCAAATCCGTAGCAACAAGCGGTGACATTGCGTGGGTGCGTCGCTGCGAAATCTGAGCTTGCCCGCCCTCTTATACGCTGCTAGATAACTGTTTGCTTGTATGCATCCAAATGTGTGGGTGTGTGTGTGTGTGTGTGAGCTTGTTTTGTATCAGTTTGCTTGCCACGCCACGTAAATTACAATTTTTGCGCTGCTGGCATGGTGCCCTTGAATTTTTATGCATCCTCTGCTGTAAAGACACGCTCACACTCAACGCGTGTGTATGTGTGTGTAGGGCATGTGCGTGTGTGTGCACTTGAAAACATCCTTCACAGACGATGTGACACACTAGTGGCACTCATTCAACTCGAAAGGGTTGTAACTGTAACAAATGGGCGAACGCAACTGTTTCTAGGCACATGTTCGTTTTTGCGTGTGTGTGTGTGTGTGTGTGAAGGATCGCAGGGCAAAAACAAAGCAAGTGAGTTTTGTTTAAAAAGGCATCTTAGTTGAGTGGTAATTGAGGTTGAGCGCCCTGGTAGACCCGCAGGCTGTACGGCGCTGCCCATGTGCTGCCTCAATGAATTTGAATTTTCTCATCAGTTTGCCCTTCACACACACACACACACACCTACACACATGCACATAGTCCTCTTTTTTATCGTCTCTATTCATACATTTACTCATGCCCTTCGGTAACAGGCTTGTATTTTGTGCCCAAAGTAATACTATTTTTTTGCTTCCTCTCTTTTTACCCCTTTCGCTTTGCCACTGGGTCGTCTTGCTGTCCAAAAGTGTCACCAAAAAGAGTGGCCATCCGGCTTGCCCACTCAACCGCACGCAGTTTCGTTCAGTGCGCACCAGTTCGCCACGCACAATTTGTTATTGTCGCTGTTATTGCTGTTATTACTGTTAGCAGTTGTTGTTGTTCATTGTTGCTCTTGCTATTGCTTTAGTCATAAAAGCCATTTGACAGGCGGTTAAATATTTAAAACTTGTTGCGTGTCTCGTTCTTTTCTGGCTAAGAGACATTTCTGTGAAACGGAGGCAGACTGGGAGCATGAGGACCCACACGTGTGAAGGAAGTGGAGGAGAGCACATTTTTATAACATTCCTTGTAGTTCTATGCACATACATTGGTCTCCAAAAGTGTATAGTTCCTTATACAAAGGTACAAATTAGGTCCATCTGGCTTTTTCCTTCGTGGTGGTAGTACGGAAACCTCTGTTAATGCATAAGAGTATAAGCCAAACACTTTTTGTGAGATTAGTTTGAGCTTAGTCTGCATTTTTTTTTGTTTTTCAAAAAGTTTCCAGTTTTAGCTCTTTCAGCAAAACAAAAATACTGCCTTCCAGTATTGCGTTTTTTTGACTAAACCTTGGCCTTTCAATCTTTTTGTGAACACTCACACGCACACACTCCCCTTTGTGCTTTTCGAGCTACTCTGTGATGGTGTCTTTTGTTTCTCTTTGCAAAGGACATTATTATTGAAAAGTGACAAAGGTCTTTGCAACAATAACAACAAAACATTTTGTTGACATCTCGAGTTTGTTCACTTAATTGCTTTTAATTTGTGGATAATTGAGGCTTAGGCGCAGTTAAGTGACAGCTTGTCATCATTAATAAAAGGATTCCAATGTTTTTTGGGCCGCTGCACCTATCAATGGGAGTAGAAAAAGTGGTTGAGATTTTTTAGATGGCTTTTCATAAATCAGCACCAGTCGCCTACATCAACGGTTATTTATTTTTTGCAGATGGAGGACAATGTTTTGAAAAAATATAAGAACATCAATCAATAGATGCAAATAAATACTCTGCAAGTAATTTTTCACCTGCCCCGTTGTCGAAACTCAAACCCTTGCTCAAGCGTTAAAAAGATTCCTTACGGCAATATTGTCTTTGTACTATACCTATTCCTTTGGGGGTGGTATGGGCGGCTTTAGAAGCTTAAAAAAATCGATTTTTTTTTGCTTAAATCTCTTTAAAAATAATCTAAGAATATGTCCTCAGAGTTTTAGATGGAAATTCGAAATATTTTCGAAGCTAGAAGGGAAATTGTGACCAAGCGTCTAGCAGATATAGTATAGTATGAGCGATTGGGCAGAAAGCGAAAACTTTGACGCGCGATTTCTCGGTTTTTCATTTTTACGATTTTTCTTAATTGGCGGGCAGGATAGGAAAAAAAGTAAACGTCCTATCGAAACGAATCAAAATGCGTTGTATTTGGAATTAAATTCTCTTCTAGGTGAACCTAAAATACCTTAAGAAAGTTAACATTAATCCGGTTTTTAAACGATTTAAAGTATTTTTTTTTTTGTTTTTTAAATGCATTTTTTTTTAATCTGCGAAAAATTGTTGAATTTTTCACTTTTTGTTGAATTTTCTTGGTTCACCTAGGAATTACACTATTGAAAATTAAAAATTTCTTTTGTTTTTTTGTTTCAAATGAAAATTGCGACCTGCATCTTGCCCGCCACACAGAAATTGCACACTCGAGGCGCCTCCGTAAATTTCTTCAAACATGAAGAATATCTCTTCAAATATATAAGAATAAATCCTGAAAGTTTCATTTCAATCAGACATTTCTTTCCTTTCCAAAAAAATGCTTGAAAATATAGATTTTTTGAAGCCTCTAAAGTAGGCTCCCCCCTTAAGTGTCTAGGTAGCTTTTAGCTTTAGGCACCTTTATGCGTCAATATGGAATTACTTTTCTAGCTTTGTAGATCGCCTTTTACTTTTAATTATTAGTTGAATTTGTGTGAGCTAACCTAAACACTTTTAAATCGCCTAAGAACAGAGTCAAAGAGCACTTTTGTTTTGCTTCGGTTGCCAAAAGGCAAACTATTAAGGAAGCGTCAATCTTATTGCACTCACTACCACAGTGCCTAAATTCGAAAATTTTTCTGAGCTGTTTTACATTACAAGACCTTTGACAGGGTAACCTTGCGGCCGGAGTGACTGCCACTGCCAGATATTCACAGAAGAGCCTCAAGGCTTCCACTCACAGCTGTAAGTGCATAGAACATTTGCTCGCTTGTGTATATTTATGCAAAAAGCCGTGTGTATAGGCAAAAGGCTTTCATCTGTGCAAAAGAGTGTAGTTTAATTAAAATTTCTTGCGATTTTACCGTTAATATTGTGGCTTTAGCAACAGAGATGCAAAGCAGTTGCTTCACCGCTATATAAACGGTCTTAGTAAAGAAGATGAAGGAGTTATTATTGAAATATGTTTTCCACATAAAACTGCTCTTCTGCTCTTAATGTGCTCTGAGTAGTTGTGCATTCATTGCCAGAAAGCGTACCGAAGCAAGGGTGCAGATTCTGACAAGGCAAAAGTTGCCTTAGACATTTGTAATTAACTACAAATGGGTTTATAAATATTAATTAAGCAGCTTGCTATTACAGCAATGAACCTCACTCGAATCATTGCTAGACCGGGGTATATAATTTGTATAAGCACAACACCCATTGGAAACGATAGATATCAAATAGATGGTAGTCGAAAAAGTCTTTTCGTATTTCTAGTCAAACTTCAACGTATTACTTTTTATATTTATAATGAAATTTAATGAATCAAATATGTACTATTTTGGTTGAACACTTTTTACCATTTTTCCACTAGAGACATTATTCCATCAGTGTAAAACTTTTCTGGTTTCTCGGCGAAAAACTTCGGTGAGTAATTTTCACAGGCTTCTCTTTGACGCCAACTTTACTCCATTAAGGGAGTTCTGCATTGAACGAAACAAATGGTAGTCGGATGGTGCAAGGTCAGGGCTATATGTTGGATGCATCAAAACTTCCCAGCCAAGCTCTGTCAGTTTTTGCCGAGTCATCAAATATGTGTGTGGTCTAGCGTTGTCCTGATGGAAGACGAAGCCCTTTCTGTTGATCAGCTCTGGCCGTTTTTCTTCGATTTCTTGTTTCTACCTCATCAGTTGTTGACAGTAAAATATAGAATAAATAGTTCGACCAGGCTGCAGCAGCTCATAGTGGCTGATTCCTTTTCAATTCCACCAAACTCTCAGCAAAACCTTTCGAGGAGCCAATCCTGGCTATACGACCATTTTTTGAGCTTCGCCATGCTTGGGCCATGATTCTTTTCGCACATTATTTTCGTATTTGATCCACTTTTCGTCTCCTGTTACCATTCGCTTCAGAAATGGTCCGATTTCATTTCGTTTCAGCAAAGAATCGCAGATGTTAATTCGGTCTATTAAATTTTTCACAGACAATTCATATGGAATCCAAACATAGGGCTTCTTTTTGCAGCTAGCCTTTTTTAAATGGTTCAAACCGTTTCCTTAGTGATGTCATGGCTGCTTATGTGACGGTCCTGGTCAGTCTTTTTCATAATTTCATCATCTTTTTCAACGATAAGTCGACCAGAGCGAGGTGCATCTTTCACATCGAAATTTCCAGAACGGAAGCGAGGGAAACATTGTTGAGCTACACGAACTAATACAGCATCGTCTCCATAAATTTCAGAATTCTGTTGAAGGGAGCTTGGTCCAAAGGCAGCTGATATCGGCTTATCGTAAAAATTCAACAAATTTTGTTGAGTATCTTATTTTATACACATTCGCAGTTCCAACCGAAACTGGCACTACCTTACTTGAGTGTTTCGTGCAGATGCTGGTTGCTTGCTCTAAATAACAAATTTCGAGTTGGAGATATTTGTTTGGTGTTTGGTGTAGCATTAATCGGCGAGCGTTTGAGTAAGTGGCAATTGTATTGCTTGTCTGAGTTGTCAACATCGATTACCGCACAGCTGTGCTCTCAGCTGGAAGCGGGCCAGTGAAATTTGCATGTATGACCGTTATGTTAACAGTGACTTCAACAAGCAGCGAACAAGGCAAGCCCACTCCCACAAACACTTCCAAGCAAGCCACAATTGCTAGTTGCGAAGGCGCACAATTCCATCTGCCACAATCTGCGGCACGCTGCCCGTACCTCCCCTACGGCCAGCTGGCTGGGCGCACACATGCCGCGTGCATTCAATGGCTACATAAATATTAATTTAAAATACAATGTGCCGACGCGCAGCAGGCGCACACTTTAATTGTTGTTGGTGTGTGTTGCGGCCGTGGGCGGCAGCAGGGACGTAATTTATTGTCATTCAGAGTCACAAACACCGCAAACTGCCGTTACTTCACTTCGGTGCGTGTGCGTGTGCGACCGTTTGTTTACATTTGGTTTAAAACATGAAAATTTGTATGCTTTTACAGTTACGCACATAAATGCGTGCTTATGTGTGCGTGTGCGTGCAGCTGTTTCCGCCTTGCAGCGGCTGTGTGCGTGCGTGTGTTGGTGTGGTGTGTCGTTTAAATATTGACTCGGTTTGTAGGCAAAGGTGTCGCCTGCGGTCTGGCATTACTATTTTTGTTTGCTGTTGTTATTATTGTTATTATACGGTTGTCCGTCGTGTTGTTGTGTGTGTGGGTATGCAAATAATCTGCTTCTGATTATTCCGTCACGAGGATGTTTGCTTGGCGAAATTGAAATATAAATCTTGCAATAAAATAAGACAAGGCAAAGGGTGAAGGATGAACGGCAAAGGAATTTGGGCAACCGTGCCAACAACAATAATAAATATTAATTCTTGTATTAGGACTAAAGAGAGTCGTATAGGTAGGGACGAAGGGAAAGAAGATAGCAAGGCGTTCCAAATTCGGATTACCAATCGATTAGTTCCATCTAAACCTCTATACCTTATGAGTTGATTCTACTCTTTACCCTTTTGATTGTGCTGATAATATTTTACGTTGAGACAAGGGTCTTCGATTATACCATGAAAGCCTAAAACCGATTTTTTACCGAAAGTACATATTTCCATTAAAAATTTCGTATTCTTTTTTTCAAAATTTTGAAAATAACGCTTGCAAAGGTATTGCCCAAATTAATATATGATAATTTCTCAACTTTCCGGAAATTTGTGGATTACACCTCAACAAAACAGTGCGGGGTTGGCTGGCAAGAATGAGTCAAACGAATGTTTAATACTCTTTTGATATGAGGCATTTTTCATCGACCGGACCAAATGCTAGTCTGAAGAGGACAGATCTGGCCTATAGGGAGAGAGGATCACGATTTCATGTTGTTTTGGAAATAGTGTTTAACTGGTCTGGCAGCATGAGGCGAAGATGGATCACGATGGAAAATTATTGGCTTGCCGATTCAATTTGATAAGTTGTAACGTTCTTCGTCAATAATTTACAGAGTATTTCCTTGCTTCGAAGATATTCGGATTTTTTGGTAATTTGGCTAGTTGGCCAGGTGTCACATATGTTTTTTTGCGTTAAGAGTTGTCGTAATCGATGCATTTTCCATCACCAGTCACAATCTGATGCAAAAACGACTTCTGGTTTTAGCGTTAAAGCAACTTTTTGTCGTTTTTCAATTTGTGTGAAAACCTATTTCCTTGACATTTTGAGTGTATCCGGCTACCCTTAAACCTTTTAAATTCGCTGCTTGGGTGACTTTTGAAAATCTTGCGAGCTCTTCTTCTATTTTTAAACGTGCTTTGCCACCATTCCGCGCTCTTCACCTTCGAAGCCAAAATCACCATTTTTAAATCATGCAAATCATGATAGCAAGTCCGGCGACTGTACTTCGGAGAGTGTGCGCACTGACTGAATTCGGTAAAGGGCGTTCCTAGCTAACGAAGGAGCGGCTGGTCAGTTGTCTTCGAGTACCTGGAGAGAGAGGACACACATTTTTGCGTGACGTGTTTCTGTGAGTGGTGCAAGCAGAAAATGCAGCGTTCGACAGAGCAGAGGTAGGCGATTAAATTCTATGTGAAATTCGGTTTCAGGCTTATCTAGATGTTGCTTTAGCATAAAGTGATGTGTTTTGGTAGTACAAGGCCTTTTTGGAGGGCCGGGAAGAGGTTGCTGATGAAGACCTGAAGTATGAAGTATCAAAGGCATCGTCCACCATGAATTTGTTCCTCCTGGACAAACCGTCAACGCCAAGTTTTTCGTGGAAGTCCTCAAGAGACTCAAACTAAGGGTTAATCGGTTCCGACAAGACATCACAACTTATTGGAAGTTGCTCCACGATCACGTTTAGGCTCACACCGCCTTTCTTGCGAACAGCTATCTAACCAAAGCCGGTATCCCAATGCTTCCACAGCCGCCTTACATCTCAGATGTGAACTCCCGGACTTTTTTGTTTCCCTGCCTGAAAAGGCCGATGAAAGTAAGAGTTTCTTTATACTTGTGGAGTGTCTTAAAAACACAACGTAAATCGAGTTCTAAGCTAAGGTTGTCATAAATCACATGTCGACAAAATATTATCTCCTGGCACTCACTAATCCCTGCATTTGGAATATACCGCCATATTCGAAGCACTTGAATCGCCTTAGGCAGAAAGCTTAACTGTTTGCGTTATCCAAAAAAGGAGCTGTGCGGCATTAGAAATGGAAAGAGGAGAATTTCTTTTTAGGCGCTTGACAACACTGCCAGTTGTGGCATGATGCCTGTTGACGGCTGTCAACTAACGGCTGATGGTATTTGGCCTTCGTTTGGCCAGTGGTCTGAGAGGCTTAGTGGCAAGTGCTCACACAAAGTCTAATAAGTCCTCACACACACACTCACATATACACGGTAGACACAAATCGAGTTTCAGCAAAAAAGCCGACAGTGTGACTCAGGTGGAATATTAAGTGACAGGACGGAGAGTAGAGCGAGGCTGCCGCTTTGTGTACAAGCGCTTACATATGTATGTGTGAGGATAAACGTGCCGTCGGACAGCTAGGTCCAAGCCGAAGTGTGCGAGCTGGCAGCAGCAGGTTTGTCGTGTGAACATTAGCAAGACTGTGCTTGGAATAGTAAAAATGGACGCAGCAGCCGAGTTGTGTTTGGACAAAATAACAATGAGTGTCGTGACAAAAAGAGCACAGACCGGCAGGTAACAGCTGCCGAAAGACATCACATGTTTCGCCTTTTTTGCTTTCCGACGTTTAATTGAATTTTGTGGGAAAATTATATGCGGTTTCTAGTTTCATAGAAACGCTGCCTGCCTTTATACAGTGGTTTCCTGAAGTAGCCTCATTATATTCGTTGACTTTCCTTAAAGTTGAATCAAATAAAGTTTCGCTATTTTGATCTCACATCAGTTTTTTTACATTAGTTTGTTTGTTGGTCTATTGATCTTTCTTCATTCTGTTCCCCGACCTCTGCGCCATTTGCGCTCCATCAACATTTCACTGCCCGATTATGACAGCGGCAACAACGCGCCAACTCCGAGTTATGTTTTTATTTGCGCTTTCAACGCTCACTTATCATCGTATTGTAAATAGCAGTCCGACTGACGGAGTAATGTTAAACTGAAAGCAAATAAAGCCCGCCACGCATTTGCGCCAACGACGGCTTAAGCCTCCACCGACAACAGTTAACCGCTCGATGCCAGCAGTTGGCAGTTGGCCGGCTCTGCCTCAGTCGAGATGAGGTTTTGGCAATGGCGTGCAATCCCCTGATGCTCGGATACTGTTGTTGCTGCAGTTCCGTTACATTTCGTGCGATTGCCTTTCGCTCTGTCGGGCCATGTTGATGGACGTATATCCTCTGAAAATCCATTTATAGCTTTATTAATTGCGACTTGTATGCGCTTGCCAGCAGCTGAAGCACGGCCCAGGGCAGCTGCGATGTGAGGGGAGGCACGCAACCGCAGGCATACTCCTGTAAATACCAGCGAGGTCTTGTAACAATGTGGCAACTCCATGTATTCAAGTGGGCCGTGGCATGCTGCAGAGGGCAGTGTGGCACTGGCCATCACGTGATTTCAATGAGCATCGGATAAGCCGTTATCAGCAGAAAATTCATAATATTCGAGCGTAGCATTGGCATTAAGACCTCAACTCCTCACCGAACTTTAATAGCAATGAGTGCTGTTGAAAGTCAAATACAATGTATATTTATTTGGGTAATGGTGTGTAGGAATTTGACCATGCTGCAGTTTTATTTTCCGGTGACTGTTGGGAAAAACCTTAACTTTACTTTAATTGAATGAATTTACTGATCTTAGGCTCACTAACTATCTCTGTCAGGGGAATTTACGAGAGCAAATCTCTTTTTAACCATAGCCACCTCACGGTTTCAGCTGTTCAGTTGTTCTTCAGACTTTCTTCCTTTTTATGATACTGTTACTTCATTGATGCCGATCAAATTGAATTATCTTTCAGTGCTTGTGGCAGTGTGCTTTCAATATTTGCCCTTCTTTTCCGCAGTCTGTCCTAAAAAGAGCAACCAATGAATATAAATCAATCTGCAATTATGTACCGTTAATAACCCGCGCTTCCGACGGCGGAAATCGCGGCCGAAACTGTGACACGGTGACTATCATTAGAGCTCGTCAGCCCAGATAGATGCCCGGCAAAGCGCCGTTCTTGTTGTTGTTGCGCATGCTGTACTTTTATTATGAAATTTTTTAATTAATATTCATAATTCCTCGCCGCGGCCCGCTCGCCCCGCCGCGCCGAGTGCTGATTGGCAGCCTTTGAAATCTTTGTCAGCGATTTTTAATTGCATTAATGCACTAATAACGGCTCTGTCGGCGATGACCGACCAAATTTAGCGCAACAGCTCGAGTTTTATTTGGCCCGAATTTTTTCCTGTAACAACTATTCAAGCAATATATTGAAACTAGCGGTTTTTTAGCGGACAGCGAGTAGTGACGCTTCGCTTTCACGCTGAGCTTCCACCGACTTGTTTGGCTGTAAATTGCAGTTATAAAAGTCCGCACAATGAAAGTTTACCTGCGCGCCAACAATTGACTCGCAAAATTCGACGTCAAAAGAGTGAAAAATGTTTTAATTAAAATTTAATTAAGTCGTTTGAGTTGCATGCAGTAAAGTGAGACCGAAAGTTGTGTCAGTCAACGCCGTTACACGAGCGAAAGCAGTTTGTTGTTGCGGTGGCGGGGGGGTTGGGAGCTGGCGCAGGCGAGTGCAGCGCTTGACGGGCGGATATGAGATTTACATGGAGTCAGAAACCCTGGTAAGCGAGCAAACGCAGCTATTGCAAAGATTATGGCATCTTCCGCTAACGTACTACACATGTTTGTGTGTGTGTGGGTAGGTGGTGCTTTGGGAAATATTTTGCTGAGCAGAATTGATGAGCCATTTTAAATGCAAAAGAACATTGAAAAGAGCTGAGTTTTTACACTGAAATTATCCAGTTAGAAAATGAAATCTGCACACAAAAGAAAAGTAAATGCTACAAAATACTATCACAATGGAGAACTAAGCCACCTCTATTGCCAAGTTCACACAGCCTGCCAACTTTTATGTCGGTATGTAAATCAATAATGCCAGTTTAGGTTAGATTTCGATCCTAATCACTCTTCTACTTTGAAGAGCTTAGAATACTGGTTCGTTGTGGTGCCTAAAATTCTTATATATCGTATATAAGACCCTTACAAATCAACGAAACTCTTTGAGCCTCTTACGAATTTGTTGAGACTGGTAATTTCAGTTGCGGCTCTATCTTCCGGTTCGGCGAATTTACGAGATGTTCAGCCTCAGCCTCAGTTTTGCAAAAGCAGGACAAGGAAGGAGAACGTGCCGGGATGTTTCCACCGCAACCCTCCTCCATTCAACTTTGTCCAAGATTATAAACCTTACCACATGAATGCCTATTGGACAGTGTCAAGTAAGGAATCAGTAAACTTCAGTAGATCTCTTGCGTTCTACACTAGGCCATAAGGATGTTGCAGTCGCGCAGCAGCTGATCGTTGACCAATCAATAGTGCCAACCAATAGTGCCGTTTGGAATCTGAAAGCAGTGTCCATTATATCTAAGCTAAAATTTGTCGTGTCTTCCTCGTTACCGGTTTCATCAAAGCTACTGTTCAATCTCTGCAACCCTCCACTTGTCTGGCGTCGAAAAAAGGGGCTACACAGATCTTCAAAATTTTACTCCCGCTGACTTGTTTTTGTATGAATTTTTTATTTAAAGGTAAAGTTTATGCCAGAAATTTGAGGATCACTGACGAACTGAAGGCAAACTTTGGTGCCGAAATCATCATCTGAAGTTTCCGAAAAAGTGAAAGCTGCGAGCACAAATGGTAGTATTCCAAAGGTTGTCCAAATAGGTTATAAATAGTGCGCCAGAGTGTATGGACGAAAAGCTCCGTCATATGATAAGGGTTGCACCTTTTTGGTGAATTGACCAGTATGTAATTGAGCAATAATTCCCCGCTACACCAATACACCTTTGAAAAATTGCACTTGAATGCGGTTTTCATAATGAATGTCAAGCTCGCCGCGGTTTTCGGCTCACGCCACCAATTAAAATTAACGAAGTTTCTACTTCACAGTTCGCGCGCGCCACTAATTGACGAAGTACAAGTGAATTTGGCATGAAAGCATACCCTTTTCTTTGCCAAACCACTCATTCACTGCTCTCGTTTCCTTTTCATGCGCTCTCCAGCAAAGTTCATAGGAATAACCGTGGATAGAGTGCGCCAACAAAAGTTCTGTTCGTATTTTCGTCCCCAAATAATGCGATAATTAAAAGTCAAAAAGGCAGTACAATTGCAGAAAGACAGAACGAAGTCCAAAAGTAAGCGCAGAAACGCAACCGCGTTGACCTTTGACGGAAAGTTTTTGACACAAAGGTGACTGGCAGTTGCTCCACAAGTAAAAGTCAGAGATGCGCTGTATTTGTAGACCTTCTATGCTTTTAGAGTAGCGAAGTAAGTCAAATGCCATTAATGTAACTTTTTTTGGATTTTATTATATTCTATTTTAAAATGTCAGTTGCTCATACGCACGGGCGTTTCGGAGGATAATTGATACTACGGTTAGATAGGTGAATCCACTATTAAATTGAAATCGGGAGGAATTAAGTTTCGGTAAAACCAAAGTAGTAATTGTCGATTCTGTTTGGATTAAAAGGCTGTATAAGCGCCAGCAATACAACAGACGTTTCCTGAATTTTTAATTGACAAAATCTATACATTTCATTTAGAGTTTGATACGCAAGAGCGGCGTCAACAAACGAGCGCTGCAAGTCCCAAATGTGTTGTAATTCAAATCCATACTTGACATGTTTGCATTAACAAGTTGTCACAAAAGCCGCAAACATGTCGACATTCTGTTCATTGCTGGCGGAAGCCTGACAGGCCGACAGGCATGGCTTAGCATTCAATCAGCAACACAACAAAAACAATAACACCACCGATAGGACGCATGGGAGCTGGATGTGGCATTGACATCGATAAACAGAGAGACACGTTGGAGCCAAAACCCACTGGGCACAAAGTACAAGTCGGGCATTCCAAGCACAAGCGCACCCTCAAACACACACACACACACACAGTTGCTTACGAGTACAGCAGACACATAGGCGTAAATGAATGCCAGGCCGAGGCGACACGGTGCCGTTTATGCGGAATATGTATGCTGAGTGTGTGCAAACGGAACTGCATTTGCCAAGCGGCACACACTCACACACACGCCCCACATCGAATGAGGTGCAGGCAATGGAATATGGACTAAGTAACCGTGTGTGCTGGGGCTGTGAACTCAAATGCAAACTTGATGATATGCCAGCCAGTGCGCGGTGAAGAGTAAGTGCCGTCGCTGCTGTCGTTGCAACATGCGCGTGGAAGCTGTGTGGTAAAATGCAAATCGCACTTAGTGACGCCAAAAGCCAGTGGGCAGCCAAACTGCCGCTAATTCGATTGAAAAAGTCCCCGAAAGTTTTTCTGCTCACTGCCCGCCATTTAGTCGTTGTCAAATGTTCATTGATTTACGCGCCGGACTCCCGATTGGCCAGTGTGGGTGAGTGCCGCTTGCCAAATGTGCACTCCGTGGCGCACAGCTTGGTGGCTGGGGTTGAATTAGCGTCCATCAGAGCAGGCTTTAGCGATTTATCGAGCGCTCTCATACACACACAAACACACACGTTGAGAGGCGTTGAGTTAGTTTATGCTCACACGCTCGTTCACAGGCTCATTTAATGCGCTTCAGCTAATAATTTATGTAAAATACTATGCATAAAGGCAATAAAAATTCATGAGCACTGCACACAAAGCATAGAATGGCGCAAACACACACAGGCACACATGTCTTTGCAGTAGGGACATGCATGTACGGACTCTTAATTGACTGTGTATAACGGTTGAGTGTGTGGGTGGTGAAAGAGCCAATGAATTTTTAATATTAATTCCTTGCTTCCCGCCGTTTGGTGGTCGAATTTTGGTTTATAACAAAATGTGAGGCAGCGTATAGAAATAGATCTAACTGTAAATGAAAGGGTAGATCCGCCACGGAAACAAGACTTATGTGTTAAAGAACAATTACTGCTTAGAGCGGGTCTTTAGCTGTGGTGAGTCAGTATGAAACGCTTTCTAAAGTATTTTTTATTGTTTCAGTTATTGCCTTAGCTGGAATTTCTTCTGACACCCTCGAAATCCTCCTAGTTTGAAGAAAAGCTTCAATGCAATAACAAAGCTTCATAATAATTATGTATTTTCACTTTTTTCCTGCTGTTTATGGGATTTATATGCACTCTGCACTCGTGACACCTCGGTGATACACGGCGTATACGTATCCTTGGACGACTCCGCTGCAACGGCAAGAGTCTGCCTCATTTCATTCACAATTTCACTTAATTCAATTCGATTCAGCTAAATCCCTCCCTCACATCGACTTAACTCTGTTTTATTTACCTTCGTTGGCTGACAAACACACACACACACAAGCATACATACAACGGCTTTGCATCCTTCTATATGTGTGTTTGTGATTACGCCATTGTTCCGATGAGCACACACATCGCTGGAATATTTGAACACTCTATGAGTCTCGCAAATGGGTGCAAGTGTGTGGGTGTGTGTGTGTGCTATGCAAAAGTGCCATTATTTGCTTGGCACTTATTGTTCTCAAGCGAGAGGCAAAAATTTCCGCTCAACGCGCTGCCTGTGCTGCTCCCATATTTGCTTGACTTCTTTTGATTACACTCCACACACCCACACACACGCACACACAATGTGTGTCTACATGCTGTTTATTCACCCAACTATTTATGTACTTGCATGTCGGTGGCGGCGGCCTTTGTGTATTTTCTTCTCGTTATTTGCCTTTTATTGTTGACGTTTATGCTGCAAATAAGATTTATGGTTCAATTTATTACGGCAATAAATTTGTTAAAACGCGAAACAGCGAAGGGAAGCGGCAACGGAGTGACTGAAGCGTGAGTGATGCGTCTGCTGGCTAGTGGCGCGTTGGTGGCATGCACTATTCGCAGCCATATCAGCGAGCAATAAGCCAATAAGTGAGCGTACAATTATGAACTTCCTGCTGGTGTGTTGTTGTTGTTGTCAGTTAATTGCTGCGGTATTCTCGTAAAACTGTTTTACTGCTGCAACTTGCGATATGAGGCGCCTGGCAAAAGCGGATTGCTTTTAAAGTGCTTGCATCACATCATTGAGTGGCAATTTCCATTCTGAATTTCCTACTAAATTTTGTACCATACAAAATTTGAAATGCAATGGCGATAGTGATAGTTTTATTGTTATCCGCTTCCTGCTTTATGTGAAACATTTTTATGCTGCAAAAGTCCAAATTAATCTCAGTTTTATAAACGCTCTGAGAGATCGAGTTTGTCGCAGCGCTGAATGGAGTGGGCGGGTTCAGTATAGAACAGCCGTCGTTGGGTATTTCTTAGAGAGTGTTATTACAAAAACAAAAAACTAACAACTTTAGTTTTGCGAATAATTCATTTTTCCTAAACAAAAATCGCTATGAATGTTGGTCTAAGTTGTCTAGAGTAATAAATTACCATTTCGTTCATTATTATTCCCGAACAGTCGACTTCGTAAGCATATCAAGTTTTGTACTGCCTTATACAACCAGAGCCTTAAAGAGGGGCCTGGAAGCCTGCACCAAACGTTTGAGCTACTCTTCGGTGCCTTACTTTTTTGACAATTTTTACATTTTTACGCTTCGTTGATCCTGTTGACCCATTTGAGCAGAGTGTATGTAAAACAGAGATCAGCATGCTGAATAAATTCCTTACACATGTAAAATTTTAATACTCTGCGAGTTAACAAGTGCAGGGACAACATTTACTTTTTGTTAGCGACAATTAAAATGGCAAAAATGTGCACGACCTCGCTGGCATATGCACACGCCCGCAAACACACACACACACGCCCTACGTAAACACGAAGGGGGAGCCGATTCGAAAACGAGAAATGTTTCAAGCAATAAAGACATTTCCCGAAACGCCACAAAAGCAGAGCAAGAAAACGGACACGACCGAAATGACCAACCAGCGCACTGTGTGTATGTGTGTGCGCATGACTGCGTCAGGGTGCTGCGGCGGGACGGTAGGTGGCAGTGGCAAGCACTTCCTGCTGTCAAGCCGTGAATGTTGTGCAAACTTTTGGAAATCTGCAAAGCAAAATGCTTAATGTAAGCCGACAGTGTGCTCGTACGTAAGTGTATAACGGTAAACGTTATTCGCACATGTACGTGTGCCTGCGGAGCTTACACAAACAACGCATATGTTGCTGGCAATAAGATGCAACAGCGTGTGCTGCACTGTCCTAAGCGCAAGCGGGTCACACGCTCACACATACAAACTCACAACCTCACATACAGACACGTTTACATGTATTATATATTTTTATACATATGTATATCCAAAATAAAGGCATGTTTGCGTAGCACACCCTGTATGTGTGTACTCTGCTGAGGGAAGAAACTGGTCCGGAAAATACTAGTTAATTACTACATCTTTCGGCCGGACCTCGAATTAGTCAAAAAACCTCACTTTTATGCTTCTTTCAAAACTTCACCCTGTATTGATCAGATGCCGTTAAGCAATTCCTCGATTCCTGTTATTGTTGAAGTTTGGACTGGCATGGAGGGCATGTGTGCGTGAGACCAGGTGCACAACAATACTATGTAAATGATGGTTTCTCCTCTCCGGCCAGTTGCATTGCTGATTTATTAAATTTAGCCTGGAAGTCGAGACAAGCTCCGCATCAAAGGAGATGCAGTGGCCCAGGGTTCATATGGCCTTAATATGTAAATTAAAATGCTTTAGTTCGGTGTCTCTCGTGCTATATGCAAGCCTTCCTTTAAGTGTATGTGTGTGTGTGTATTTCTGACTTGCATTTGCGTTTAAAATTCCCCCCTCGCCCCCCGTTTGGTAACTTCTGTTGCATTTTAACGGCCAACAAGCTTTTGCACTTCTCGTCTCTCATTCGGGCTTGTTTGTATGTTTGCATGTATGTGTGAGTATGCAAATGTGCATGTGTGTGTGTTTGTGCGGGCAGCTGTTACACTGGCCACATTTGCGACACGTAACGTATTGCCAGCTGCCAACCTTAATGCACCCGCAAAGACTGGCCGCAACTTTTGTTGCTTCTCCATCGCACAGTCCACTTATTGCCTTTATTGCTGCTGGCACTTTGACAACAATTCCTGTGGCTTAACTTGCCCAACGTTCTGTAGCAAGCACACGTCAACTTGCTGTTGTTGTTGCGCCCCTCTTATTTACCGTTCAACGTACGACGTTCATCGTTCCATTTCGTATTTACTTTAAAGCCTCAACTGATGCCACGACGCCGATGAGGCAGCACAATGTTTTTATTGGACCATACATTGGAACCGAAGCTTTCCCGAGGAAGCGGAATTCATTTGAATTTTATTGGAAGCGCATTAGGAAAGACAGAGCCAGTGTACATTGTGGCTTGGCACGGGTGAAATGACTTGCAAATTTAAAAGTTTGTTGGCTGGCAATTGGCCCACGCCCTTAAATAAATGAGTCATTTGTCAAGTTGTTGGAAGGCTTTGAACGATTAGGGGAATTATGAGCAATGACTTTTGAGTTTTGTGTGTTTGATATATTTTATTTTTGGTATAATTTGTTTTGGCAGTAATCCTAGTTTTTTCTTCAAGCTTAACGATTTTCGTCTCCATTTTCGAAGTCATCAAGTTGGTCCTGACAAGATTCTCAGAAAATTGAATTGAATGAACGTAAAAGTACTTTCTTTATTGAAAATCAGTGACCTGCCCTCCTTAGTGAGGTAAGAAATATAAAAACAAGCGTAATACATTCGAATACCCTTACTATGTTGTTGTTTTAGCGGATACCGAGTTCCCGTTTGGATGGCAAGGATTCGTTAAGTTATCGTCGACGTCACCTGACGGAATGCCCAAGAATGAATCGTTTTTTGTCGACGAAGTCAGACCAAAAGGAGAGGGGTGTCAGTTGAATGGGTTTGGTGGGGTGGTGGCCAGTGTCATGCGGACACTCATTGCACGCAGGACATATATTGGATATGTTGGGGGTATATTCAGGCCGATAATCGCGGTACTATATATAAGGAGCGAAGGAGCATAGACTACCAAAATTTACACCTAAAATTAAGTACAGATGATTGAGGACGCTCAGGTAGTTCTGGTACACCTCTTCAGTCCTGTAGGAAGCTTAGTTTTTTCGATGTCCTGCAGTAGCGATGTGTGACTGATTGTCCCAAAGGCTTTTGACAAGTCCAACGCTTTGAGGTTCGTTTTCTTACTCTTGTGTGTACTTTAAACTAAATCAGATCCTTGGAAAATAAGCGCAAAGTGTCTTCTGTAATTTCATCTGCACGTTCGCGACCACGGCGCGCTGTCTGTGTCAAGCTTAACAAAATATTTAGTGTCTTCAGTTCGCTTAGTACCTCCACCGAATCCCGATTTTAATCAGGCACTCAATTGCTGCGCTGAGCGCACTCACTTCAACCACTTGAACGTCTGCTTCCTGTGTGCCACGTGATGCGCTGTCGCCTCGCTTGTCATTCAACTGAAAAATTGTCAATGCAATTTCTTGATTCCGCCGACGCGCAGCGTGCAGCAGCCAGCTTGCCTCCCAGCCGGAGCGCACAATCAAGACATCATCAATGTCAACCTAAAAATGTCCTCGCACTTGCCATGCCCTCGCTCCTCCCATCCCCTCCATCTCCTGGTGCACAGTTCGCTCACTTTATCCGGCGAATTTTCGCTGACATTTTCCATTTCCATTAGATAGTGAATTTGTGTTATTTGTTATTCTAACCTGTCAGTGGCAGCGCGCGAACGCTTCGCCTGGCGTCGCAGCTGCTGCTACTCCGCGCAGCGAAATCAGTTCGATATGCGCCGTCATTTGCCCTTGCTCTCTGCATTATTGATGTTAGCTGGAGCAATCAGCGGGAAATACAAGCCTTCGTGGCGCTCAGGAGCGTTCAGTTGCAGCAGCAAATTCACTGTCGCTTGCACATTGGGTCACCAGTAATTTGTCAGCGATGATTGGCAAGATTATGTGCAGATTTCTTGTGTGACAACAAAGTAGGGACCCTTCAGTTGGCTTGTGTTATTTGAAAAATTCACTTCTTTTAGATTGGTTCGAAGAGCTCATAAAGAAGAAGTATTCTTTCGTCACTTGAAGATTTGACTCTGCGATGTTACCTCCGAAACAGACGCAGGGCTCTACCACGACCAATTAAATAGCGCTGATGGTGCTAACCAAAGGTGAACTATGACAGAGAAGAAAAATGAAACCCAAAACGCTCTTCAGCTCTTGTGGATTATTCTGGGTGTGAAGCGGTCGTATATGGATCAAATATCGTGATCTACAAAGGTGTTGCTCGACCAGCTCGCTATGTGCTTCGAGGATATTTGACTCAAAATCGTGTCGGGCCGATAGTCGCGGGTTTACTCCTACTCAAATGCCTTCTACAAGGACAATGCGGCATATTGCATCCGAGCTTCTGCGTTGACTTTCATAACTTTCGCTGTAAACGTTTTTACATGAGCTCCGACAGAACCCTATGACCTTGTAATATCATTAGCAATTCCAAGTGATTTTTCGCAAAATCAATTGCATACGTGTGCAAAACAATTTTCCGTCACTCTTCGGCTGCAACATGCAAGTCAACAGGCCATGTCTGTGGCATATTATCAACACTTTTCGCAGCTTGCGAGGCACGCTCACCGCCCGGGGCCCCCATTTCCCGCGCGCGCATTGCACAGAAAATGCGAGTTGCAAGTTGCGTGTTGCAAATTTAGCTTCACGTTGCATTAAGTGCGCGGCAAGCTGTGGTTGTTGTTGCTAGAAAACTTTCTGCTACACTCAGCATTCCGCAGGCCGCACCAAAGCGGCAGGGGAAGGCGAAGGGAAGGGATTGGGATATGCAATTACATGCTGCAGGTGCAGAAAACTTTTCGCACACGAGTGTGCCGGAATTCAGTTGGAGCAACGCATTCGTGCCCCGCATGTGTGTGTTCGCAGAAAATAATTTTGTTGTTAAGTGAAACAAATGTCAGTTTATTGAAGAGAGAAAGAGCGTGAACTTACGACTTTGCCATGAATTGTGCATCCGGACGTCAAGGCGAAAGCGACGAAACGACTCCCCCAAAAACGTCGGACGGTGAAGGAGGCAGGTGGTTACTCCAATGCCAGCTTGTTTGGCTGGGTGTTCGTGTTTCCAGTCATAATCACACTGACGAATGAATTTTTTTAAATTCACAACAACACGTTTAATTAAAGAAAAGTCAAGTCGGTTTGAAGTCTTTGTGTATGTGTGCGCGCCTAACACAAGCTTAGCCAATCTATATTTAGTTGCTTGCTTTATTTGTGTTTCTTTTTTCTTCCTTTTCTTCACATCACTTTGACGTGACTGAGCTTCCCTGCTAAACCCCGGAGGCATCGCTTTATTGACCTTTCGCTTGTCTCGTATTGCTGGGCTGTGGCTTTCGCGCCATTTATTCGACCGCCTGTGGTTTCTGCGGATATCGCCTGCCCACACGCCCGCACTGCTCGCCCAATCGCACCCACATAGCGTTTTATATTTTTAATCTTGGCAATATTTTCGATTTCTTTGATGTTGATTTTGCGATTTCCTCTTTTCTGCTTCCTTTTGCTCTGCTCTTATCTCTTTGCTCATCTCTTCTCATGTGCATGCGTGTGTTTACAATCGTGTGTTCGACCTTTGGTTGAATTCATCTTCAAATAAGACTGAGATATATATATGTACATATGTATGTATAGTATTTGTGGTTTTCGAAGGGAATTTAGTTTGCCTGCGAGTTTAGCTTTAGCGTTTTCTCTACTGGGGCGCAGATAATATTTCAGAAGCTAAAACTAATAATGAATATAAAGTAATAAATAAAGATATGTTTGGTTATTCTGACGGCGTCATTAGTTCCTCTTTTTCACTTTGGCCAGTAAGATCATATCTATTCCGGTCTGAATATTTTCAGAGCTAGATATAATTAGATTAGCCACTAGATTCTACATCATCTCTTCTTATACTTATTTATATTCGCCGCTTTATTCATCGTTTACTGATTTTTGCTCCTGAATGTTCAAGGATCTACAACGCGGGGTTCACCTCAATTTGACTCTGTAAAGGGAGATTTTACTTTTTCACTTTTTCACACACTCCTACGCCGAGAAAAGATTTATACGTAAGAAGAGTTCTGCGTTAGATCCCGTAGTTCCGCCAACCAGTGTGCTGGATGGGAATACTTGGTCGTATTTGTCCAATTTGGAGAAAGTGGATTGAATAGATAAAGTTCCACAATATATAAGAATGGATTATTTATTCCTGGTCAAAGAAGTATTCTCTTCAAAAGCTGGTTTGCTAAAGAGCTCTGAAATTTTTTCTGAATTTTCGAAACTGAATGTACTTAGCACCTCTTACGAGAGAAATTTCATTAATAATGTAATGCAGCAGCTTGGAAAATGTTGCACCTTCTCCGCAAGTCCCCGCACTCCCGCCCAAGTGACATTTAACTCAATTTGTACTTAGAGCGGTCTTCAAAAGCATTTGCTCGCAGGTATTGCATAACACTATCACTTGTTAATGTAAGTGAGTTTACGCGTAAATTAATGAAGCGAGCTTTGTCCCACGCATAACCACTTTGTGGCGGTGTGCGTGTGCAATCTGCAATTGCGCGGTCATCTTCGATATCAGGACGCAATCGCTATCAAAGAAATGATGAAAGGTATGTGTTGTATGTGCGATGTGGATGTGCTAGTGTTTGTTTAGTTGTGTGCGGCTCTACTAATTGAATGAATAATGGAAAACTCTCTCTCACACACATACTTGTACATATATATGTGTATATAGCGTATATATATATATATAGCTTTGTGGGCAATCTTACATTACATTTATTCTCTCTTTGCGGAAAGGTTACCCTCGAACTGCTTAAGACTGCCTTACCGCTTTCATTGGGCGTATGTGATTGGACTTTTCCTCATGTGGTCGATGCTTTTCTGTTGCTGGTTTGGCCTATTCTTCTCGGGAGTCTTCTAACTGGACACAAGAAGTGCTTTCTATAGAATAATTCTCACATATAACGTTCACGACACTAAAACAGCAATAACTTCTGGAATGATTTGAATTCAGAAAAATTTTTAAGGATGATATTTAATATTAAAACTATCAAATTATGAAAAAATTTGATTTTTTTAAATTTCTAGCTTAGAATGCCCTTTAACTAGCAGCTGGCGAGTTGTACTTATGTAGTTATGATATTCTCTCTAAATCCCATATTTTTACTCAAAAAGTGGCAGCTTCCAAAAATATTTTATATTTAATTAATGAATATATGCAATTAATTAATTTTGTGCATTGACCGTTATAAAAAAATCGGATGCTTTGAATTTTTTTACAATTATTTTTACTCAATAGGAATTGATAGCTTTTTAAGCCTTTAATGCTCTCACTTTCGAACAGCTTTGATTTCCAAATCAGAGATTAACGTGTGCATTTATTTTTGACGATTTAATCTTTCATAGTTTTTGCGTGTGTGTGCGTGTCATTTACTTGCTCATAGAAACCTTTTTTGTGGCACAAATGAAAGTTGCAACATTTTAATGCGATCAAGCTTGAAATGCAAATACTGTTATTTCATTTATCATATTACTCTTTATTAGGTTTCGAATATATTTATACCCATCTCCATTACTTACGCAAATATATTTAATTTTGGTGTCAAATCGATCTGCGCTAAAATAAATTTTGCATATTTTGCGACCACGTACATATGTGTGTGTGTGTGTACTCAAAGTTTGGCCAAACTCCGAAAACTGTACTTTCAGCTGTGGTGAATATGCAAATGAGTTGCATCTGTGAGTGCTTTATTGCATTTGGACGCTTAGAAATTATGGCTGGCCGGTTGATTCGATTTGCATTCGCTTATAGTTCGATACATTGGCCTGCCAGCCACCGCCTGCGCCCGCTCCTTGTGCCTTCGCTGCGCTAAATTAGCTTCGCATTTAAATATAATTCGAGTTAATTCAAATCGGTGCTGAAATTTATTCAAATCCGTTGGTAACTATTCACATGAGCGGGGAATTAAGCGCGCGGTACATTTGTGGCACTTGTGCTTATCCAAAAATGTTGCAAATATAAACTCTAATAGTAAAATATTTATATTTTTGATTTGTTGGACAGCGTTTGCATTCGAAAACTTTCCGAAATCTATAGCAAAGATAAATTAGAAATTCCGCTCGCTTTTCTGTTTGCTTGCTGCAGTCTGCTGAAAATAAAAGAGTCCCGTTTAATATTTGAGTTCCTCAAAATGTTCTCACTGCCTGCTCCATCGAGTGAACAACTGCCGTGACGGTGCAAGTGTGTACGCTGACGAAGAGGAATTAAACCAACAATCCCCAAAGAGTAAACAATGCAGCCGCCAACACCTGCACGGGCCTCCTGCCCCCTCCCTGCTTCGCCCTGCATCATTTACCGTGTTGCATTAGCATGCTTGGGCTGGCATTATTCGTCGCGTTCGCTCAACTACATTGTCACAAGTGCCGAAATTCATCCGGAACTTCAAAAAAAAAACAAAAAAAGGAAAACTTTTTGACAACATTAACAAGTTCCTTTACTCTTGTGTAAGTACTCGCCTCACTTTATTGCCACGCTCGGTCTATTTTGGGCCCGGTGCCTGCGAGTGTGCTCGTCGTGCTATTTGTGTGCTGTCAAACTCAAACAACAACAAAAGTATAGAGTGTCATAAAAATATTAGAAACTTTGCTGGCAGTCTGTTGCAATAATGCAAAACAATGTTGTTTGTATAGAGAACAACTGCCGTTGTTGTTGTTCTTGTTGTTGGTGTTGGTACTGTTGCCATTGTTGTTGGTTCCATTGTTGCCAACGCTGTCATTGCAAATCGGCTTCGCCATCCTCACTCCGCTGCACCACAGTATTCTGTTGTTGGTGGTGTGATTGTTGTCGTTGTTGTAAGTGAGTGGCAAGTGGCCGCTGTGTTTGTTGTAGCGCTTAAAAGCGATTATTATTATGCAAATAGTTTTGTATTTTAGAGAATTTAATAATGAAACTACAGCGCTCGGCGGTGTAAATAAGTCGATTGGAATAATGTGTGGCGCTCACACACACATACACACACACTTGCATATACTTAAATATATGGCGGCAGCAATTGCGGAATGCTTCGTTGTACTGTGGCATTCAAGGCAGTTGCTTTCTGTTGATTAAACCAATAAATCTTGGGATTGTTGCGAAATTGGCAAACGAAGACATTTCCTTTCTTCATCGAAAAACGAAAAAAGAACTAGAATTTAGTTTTAGATTTAAAGGACACGTCTTTTAAATAACACTTGAATATGTTTCGACGGGATCGAACCAACGGGAGAAGGGTTTCAGAAGAGTGGAGTTGATAGGATTTGCAAAGAGCTGGTCAGTGTTCTGCGAAAGCAGGCCAGCAGGAACTGTCTATTGAGGAGTTCATTATGTTACTTAACTGGGAGCATACAGACCTCACTATGCAGGTGTTCGATAGAAAATGTCGAGAGGCATCCAGTCGTAGTCCGGAATGCAGTATTCTTACAGGTCTGAAGCTTCCTCGTCTGCGTTCCATGGCATCCAGGCGACCATATTGGTGTGGCGTAGATAAGGACCGGATTGCCTTATAAGTTGTCAACAACGTTTCTTTGTCCTTCCCCGTGTGCTGCCGGCTAGCGATTTGAGGAGTTTGTTGCGGCTCTGTAATTTGGCGATAATCTCCAATAATAATGTATATGGAGTGAAGGAATATAGACTATCAATAGTTCCACATAAAATTTTAGGATTTTTGACAGTCGGAATCTTGACGCCATGGACTTTAATATTAAGGTCAGGTTTGTAATCTTTCGTCCAGTTTGTAAATATGGTCGCTGTGGATTTAGTGGGGGAGAGTATTAAGTTTTGTGCAGAGAAGAAGCGAGAAAGGTCGGAGTGATAGCGGTTAAACACATGCCATCGGTTCCACTGCCCGACGTTATGGTTATATTAAATTTTTAGTCACCGCTCTGGGGCGATAGTGTTTTGAGAACTTTAGCAGTCAGCACGCAAAAAGTCTCGGCTGCTCCTCTAGCTTCCAACTTTAATTATCGCAAATGAAAGTTTCAAAGTTCGTCGAGACCGAACTGCACATAACACACACACACACATGCTAGTATTTTAGGAAATAAAGAATAATCGCAGCGAAAATTGGCCGAAGAAGTCGGCCATGGACTCGTATAACGGAGTTTTGGAAAACGATGAGAAAATTGAAATAAATAGCAGTTGACGCTCGTGTTTAATGCTTAATGCAACGCTGAGTGAATATGCTGAGCAACAACAAAGAGACGAGACAGCGAACAAGCAGCACAAAAGTTGAAAAGTAATGGCTACGGACAAGGACCAGAGCGGGGCAATGTTGCCGAGGAAGGGAAAATGCGAACGGAAAATGTTAGTGGACATTAAAAGGAAGTAAACAGCGACGACAAAAAAGATTCGGCAGAAACTTTACAAAGCACTACAAATATCGCGTGGAAGAAAGAAGAGAAAAAGTGCAGACCCGAAAGAGGACAAGTGGCGGCGAGTACAAGCATGAAGCTACATAAATAAATACATCTGTACATCGGTGAAGAACAGTTGCGCAAGTTGCACAGAGACCAAACTTCGACGGTGTAACTTTGCAAGAAAGCCGGCGAATGAGGTGTAGAGAGCGCAGAAGAAAAAGGGAAAGGAAAAAAGGGAATATAAAACAAAAGCCGCGGCGGAGTCGGTGGCATGGGCAAGACTTCTTGCAACCTGCCGTGAATGCACTGCTTTATTCTGAGTGTTTGTGTTACACATGTACATCCCGTTACACATGCGATGTGTGTGGTTTGTACTGCGGATTGTTTATCGGCTGTGTGTCCGGTGTGTGTGTGTGATGCGCGCATGTGTTGGTGCATGCAACACGCTTTTGGGCCACTATTATTTCATTAAGCTGGAGCTTAGCACACGTTCATCGGTGCAAAGTGTGTTTATTCTCGGCGCGCCATGAACCGGAATGGGGTTATATCCCGTAGGACGGCTTGCAGTACACCACAAACACATACACACACACACATGTGAAAACGGTGATAAACGGTTTTAATTGTGGCATGCACAACAAGCTTCTCGTTAACATGGCGGTCCGGGGTTACTATTCCCGAACCGGTTCTGGCAGTGGTTAGTTTGGGACCATTATTGAACTGCATGTCTTAATAAGCTGAGGATGCAACAATGTGGTGTGATCTAATAACGGGTTAAACAATGTTACGATGAGACATTAGGAGGAAGTTGGAGTTATGTGTAGAAGTCCACGCAAGTGGGGAAAGTTCTCTGATTGCTATTCAGTTGGGCGTGGCCAGAAACGATTCTTTTACATATGGCCCAAGGTGCTCACGACTTCCGGTCTTAGAGAAGGCGACCCATCCCTCCCCAAGGTTGTGCGTTGGGTTTGGGACCCTCCTCGTGAAAAACGCCCCCAATGAAAAGGATAACTCGGTTATAATCGCGTAAGCGGTGTCTGAGCCAGTAAAGAAGAAAAGGGAGGCTTTAGCCGAGGTTTAATGCATTGAGATCACTCAGGGCTCAGTCTCATTCTAACTTAGAATTCAAGTCCACTAATATCAGACCTCTAGTTTGCTCGCATCTTTCTCTTCCTTCCTTGCCTTAAGATGGCGCGAATATGTGCCATTAAGTTTTGACTGTCAGATAGCATCTTACATGCAACTAGTCGCAAAGGGACTCGTTTGCATTGCAGCCCTCATTCCGCCTGTCGGTGTATGTGTATGTGTGAGTCATTTGTGGAGCACTTCTGAATGCCGCTAAGCCATAAGCACTTCCGACATTAAAACAAGCCAAATTAAAAGGGCTTCCGTCTTCACCAGCTTAACTCATACAATTAGATTGAGCGCTATGTGTGTGTGGGTGAGCACTGATATGTCTGTATGTAGTTGTAATCAACTTAAATGCACACAAATGTAAGCCATGTTTTGTGCAGAATAAATTGTATGAACGAATATGCAGGAGATCTTTCCACATGCCGGTGCAGCAACGTGCCATAAGCGCTTCGCTATGCGCTTGGCCCAGCCTCGTCGTCTGGTGCTGTCATCTTGAGCTTTGGGAATCTGCAGCCGGCAATACATCTGTGGCCAGGGCAGGATGTGAACCCACGAACCAACGAGCAGTAGTGCTACACTCAGCACATTCGGCTTCAGCTCGCTGTAAGATTTCTAACATTCAAATGAGAGGAAAAGCAGTTTTCACAACGTCAAAGGTTCTAAACTATATCTTGATATATATATTTATATGTGTATATGTGTGCGTTGTGTGCCCTGTACATGGAATATTCAAGCTGTTGCCGTCAACTTAAACAAAAGTTTCCATTGCAAAGTATGTATGTGTGTCGGTGTGTCAAGTGAGTTGAGCCCGCATAGAGCGCCTCGGCTCGAAATTAATTAAAATGTTATATTTAAGCCGTCGCTAACTGTGTTCCTCATTCAACAGCTTCCACTTTGTTTACTTCTCACTTCCTATTAACTCTGAGATATTATTCTCAGTAGTGTTATTGTTGTTGTTGTGCTATAATGCGGATAGTTGTGAAATCTCACTTAGCAGAGCGAATTTGCCGTGCACCGAAATATCCGACGAGGAAGTGTTCCTTGCGCCCGTCGGCAGCTGCTCTAAGTGACTTCTTTGAGACTTTGGGCAGAGTGAAGGCAGTGGCGGGCATCAGCAAGTGAAATTAGAAAGCTTGAAAGTTTGACTGCCATTTTCTGAAGGAATCAATATGCGGCAATTAAAAAGTTTATTATTATTTTTGTACTCTGGCAACATGTTGCTACAGTGTTTACTAGAATAGTTTTGTTTGTCCAGCGGTTGTTGGTATCACTTAGAAGGTATCGAGTTTGATATGTTTGATATAGGGTCATATATATGTATATAAATGATCAGGATGATGAGACTAGTTAAAATCCGAGGGAATGTCTGTCCGTCCGTCTGTCTGTCAGTTCAAGCGATAACTTGAGTACAAATTGGCATATCGTAATACAGCTTGGTACGCGGGTTAATTGGCATAAAGAACAAATAGAGGACGAGTTCGTAGATGAACGGAATCGGATCACAGTCACGTCCACAAAGCGCCATTAACTGAAAACCTATAAAGTGCCATAACTAAGCACTTAATTAAGATATAAAACTGTAACTTGGCACAGGGGTCGTAGTGGCAAGAAAGACCTGTGGGCTCGAAAATTTTTGAAAAAGTAGGCGTGTCTCCGTCCCCTAATAAATTTTATGCAAATGACCAAATTTGCTTAATAAAAATCGTATATGAACTCCTACCGACTTTGTGAAATGGAAGAATCTTAACCCCGCTCACTCCCCATATAACGGTACTGTGAAGATCTACTAAAAGTGGGATAAAACAGTAACTAAATATGCCAGAGGCTTAAAATTTTACAACTGGAAAGGTATAAGAGGCCTTTCTAGGAGCCGGGGTAAAAAATAGATACCCCGTCAAGCCCTTTCGAGCAACAGTTCTGGCCGTTTTTTTGGGCTGCTTGCTTCAATCTCATCAGGTTTTGACAGTAAAATGTAGAATCAATCGTTCGACCAGACTGAAGCATGTCATAATGGATGATTCCTTTCTAATCCCACCAAAGACTCAGCATAATCTTTCGAGACGTCAATCCTGGTTTTGCGTCCATTTGTTGAGCTTCATCACGCTTGGACCATAATCTTTTTCACACTTTATTGTCGTATTTGATCCACTTTTCGTCTCCTGTTACCATTCGCTACAGAAGAGTTCGAAATCATTTCGTTTCAGCAAAGAATCGCAAATGTTAATTTGGTCCATTATATTTATCACAGACAACTCATGAGGTACCCAACCATCGAGCTTCTTTTTTAATCAGCTCTTTTAAATGGTTCTAAACCGTTAGATGATGAATGTTATCGCTTGCATGTCATTCTTCCTTTTTTAATAAACAAATTTCAAAATATAGCTAACTTCTTCATTATTTTCCCTTTTTGATCAGCTGTAACTTTTTTTCCCAAATTAAAGTTTTTTTTTGGATAAATGAAGCTTAAAATCTCACCTTTCCAACACTGAAAATCACGACTGCAACAACATCTATTGACAGAAACCAAAAACCTTCGACTATTCAATACATACGAGTATATCGCTCTTATCGCAATCATGGTGCTCCCTGAACCAAGGAAAAGTACTCGTATGATGAAAAGGTGCAGAATGGGGGAGGGTAGAAGTAAAGAAGCTTGGGCAGGCATTTCAAAAATTCTCTATCGAATTCGTTTTCTCTAATGAATATGTATGAATTTGAAGTGAGTAGACTAGCTAATAGCTCAACAAAAGTGTGATGAAGTTTGAAACCGAAGCAAAAAGGTAAAATACTTTATTGCTTAATATAATACTATGTAATTCATGTGTGACATTAAGGTATGTAGGAGAAGGAATAAACAAAGCTCCACTTGCACTTCAAGTATTTGCACTAGAAACATTCATCACTTACTTTAATCCTTAACTCTTAAGTGCCACAAGTGCCACTGTGCACGCAAGCATGAAACGAAGCCTCATTCTCTTATGTAATAAGTGATGTGATGTGCAATTTCGCATGACAATTGCTATCCAATCAACGCCGAATACATGAATATCCTTAGACAAGTTCCCACTCACAGACTCACAGCAAATATAAAGCATATATATGCTATATATATTCATGCGATTCATTTCTATTATTTTTCGTATATTATTATTATTATTGTTGTTATTGCTATTATTGTGTTCGTAGTGGAAAATTGTGTATTTGTATTTATGCTTTGCTGGAACTGCCCTCTCATCCAGCGCACTTAGTCATATTTGGAATAACTGTAAAGCATTTGAGTGAATTTGTTATGCAATATTTCTTGGAGCTTGCCGCTTGAAGCCTCGCACTTTGCGTTTATTCAGAAGTTTCTCACACAGTCTTATAGTGCCGTTATTCATATTTCATCTTTAATATACCTTCCTCTCTCTCTTTTCAGGTAAGTGAGCATACCGTATTTCTATTGTAGTTGTGGCAAGCACCAACAACGACTTAAGTCAGCGCATACAACAACAACAATGCTAGCGACTCGCAAGAAAGATGACGGCTTAAGGACGCACACATTGAAAGGAAAGCATTAGCACCAGCGCTTGCGAGTACGCCGCCCCAAATACTAGAGCGCCGTTGCATGTGTATTGTATATATAAATATGTATATGTATGTGCATAAACACAAAGATAAATATTTAGGTAGAACATGGAGACATATTTGCATACTTTCGTAAAGTGGAAGCGAAACACACTTAAGTGTTTCGTGAGCAAGGACAGTGCGAGGCCTTAAAGTATGCCATGCTATGCGGTAAGGTTGCTGCCGTTAACTAGCAGCAAGAACAAGAGTCTATAGCGGTGAAATTGCCGGGTCGACGGGTGAGTTTGTGGCAAGCGAAGGACCTTTCGCACCTGACGCCCAAAATTCCACACCTAACTCCGAAGTGCCGATGTGCGGACACACGCACACACTGACAGTTAATGCAACTGTCAATGTACTTTCTTATTATTGTTGTTGTTGTTTCTCATAATATCGCGTGCCATGTTAATGCGACTCTGCTGTGACATAACCTGGTACTCGTGGGATTTTCCAAATACTTGTTTATCGGTTCGTCATTTTGGGGCTCGCACACACACACACACACAGGCATACATATACATATGCAAATGTGTTCCGCGTGAATTTTTCGATTTTTTGCGTTTTTTTTTGCTTTTTTCTTGCTTTACGGCTTATTATTGTGGCACAATTTGGCATGACAACGGCATTTGTTTATCACTTAGCCACACGAACATACGCCGCGGCGCCCAGCCCCCCACAGGACTTTCGGAATTTGCTTATTTTCACTTCACACACACATTCTGCTCTACATTAAGGAATTTTTGTGTGTTTCTATGTGTGTGTGTGTTTGGTGATTCTTCTGATTTCCCTGTTGGCCGCATTAGATCCGCATTTATTTCACATTTGCCGGGCTTGCGATGTTGACTGAAGGTCGTCGTACTAAATTGTCAGCGCGCTGCCTTTCACCCACTCATCCACACAGCCCAGAACACGGAGTAAATACCTTACTAGCTCATTCCGTGCAATGACAAACCATTAATTTTATGGATTTTAATTATACTTAGAGCTACAAAAACATATCTGCTCACACATACAAACACATACACATATTTATATACATGTGTGAATATGTGCACACTTGAGGGCCTGCATATTTTATATGGCTTGCGCTAATGGAATTAGGCGAATGCGATTTTGATTGGCGTGATTGATGAATGTCCCGGTGTAATGGTGAGCAGCGCTGATATTGATTATATCCTCGAGGGCTCGGGTGGTTGACCAGCGTGCGGCAATTTGGTGCAATTAATATGTCAAATAAACGCAAGTCCACGATTAAACAACAAAGCGGAGAGAAAGTGCTAAGCGTGTAGAGGTGATTTGATACTGACGAGGGCTTCGAAGCGCAAAGGCGTTGGGAAGGGGCCGCATTTAAATACCAGAACACAGGCAATGACTTATAGTATGATTAGTGATTGCTATTGCTTTGATTAAAAGGAATGTCTTTGGGAGCTGATAGTAGCCGCCAAATGTGTGTCTGCCTGAAGTGGGATTTTTTCTGTTGTGATAAGCAATTAATATAATACATTTCTCGAATAAAAAGCAAAACAATTCCTTCAAATCAGTTATCATTTCTTTCAATGAGAGCAATAAGCCACTTTTAGGACCTTGCAAAGAGCGACTTCTGTCGATCAGATAAATTAGTGTATTTGTTTATGTCAATACTTTTTTTTTAATATTTTACTAAGTAGCACGCTATTATCAAAGCATTTTGCAAATTACCTTCTAATATTTCGAGGAAATGTATCCGCATATTCTTAATCGTTATAATTGCATGCCATTTCTATACGAAACAAATGAAAAGGAATATTGAGCCAATGTGATAGAAAGACATCATCGTTATTGACGTCTTGTTCAGTTTTTGACAACTGATGAAACGTCGTGTTGGTATTAAAGGGATAGTAGAAGAGGTCAAAATCCCCCTATGGATCAACTCAATACATTTTTGTTATGGTTTTATATATGAAGCCTGCTAGTCTCTACTAAAAGACCTTATAATGTTGTCTCATTCTAGGTTGATTGTGATTGACTTTTGGTCAAACGCGAACAAGACTATCCGCCAGATTTGGGCGCCTGTGACCTCTCTCTGTTTTCAACCGTTTGGGGCACAAGTCGGAAGTTCATTGACACAAATACACAAAAATCACAATATGAAGAGACAAACTGTTCTTCTCGTAATTAAGCTGCAGCCATCCAAAATTAGTGTACGAATTTAGTTGGAAAAAATATTGATTCGGTTTGCGCGCGTAGTTTATATGAATACTCCTGATCAAATTTGACTTTCAGTGTATATAAGCAAGTCATTGCTTTAATGCAAATTGGTATCCGTAGTGCAAAGAAACATTTTGTCCTTGAACGCAAGAATTGTAAACATTAAAATTAAATTCTCGACACTTAGTGAGCAACTAGTTTTTTTAGGATATACCAAACTTAAAGAAGTTAATCCATTTCGAATAACAAACTGAAGTGCAGCAAGTTCTCGCTTAAAACCTTAAAGCCATAAGCCTACCGCGAAGCAGCGAGAAGAGAAGTCAATAACAAAGCGTTTTGAATATTTAGCCCACATTCCGGCCCCTTGGAGCCAAGCTTTAGCGTAGTAGCAGCTAAGCGGCAATTCAAAAGCGCTCATCCGCTTGCTCGCCACATTCAAAGCACACATCTACATGTACGCCGGCCGAGGCTGAGAAGCCATTTTAAACGCGCCTTTTAGAATTACAGCTCTTCGCTCGCTAGTTTGCCGGCTCGTTAGCTCGCCTTGCTAAGCCTTTGTGTGCTCGTTGATTTATCGGCCATCTCGACAGCCATCCAAGCCCTTTCTCTATTATTTTACCCGTGCACTTGCCACGTCTCGATGCTCCTCCTCCTACACACGCCCACACACACGCATGCAGAATGCGCAGTCATTGCCATTGCCATTGATGCCGCCTTTGATTGCTCGAACGAAGAGCTGTTAGGTGAAATCAAAAATCTAAGGATCACTCGAGCGCGCAAACGAAAAAAACGAAAAAGCTAAAGACAACAACAAATGCAGAGGCCAACAAAAAGTATGTGCACTCCGGGCCTCCCTGTTCGTCCATGTGGCCCAACAGACAGATAATAAGATTGTGTGGGTTGCTGGGATAACCATCCGAAGTGGGCACTCATCCGAACTGCCGTTGCCACACTGACACAGCCGCGCCACGAGTTCAACGGCAGCGCCGAATGCAACTGGTCCTTTGTTGTTGTTGTTGCAGGCACTTTGCTAAGTTCAACTATTGTTCGGCTCAAAAGCTTGTTGTCAGTTTGTACCCGCATTGAGCTGCCGTTGACGGCATTTGTTGCAAGCGGCTTTTGTTGGCTCTGAAAGGCCAAGTGGCTGAGTGCTCCGAATTTTTCTTGCCGCTGCTAATACGCTAAATTGTTTCTGTTAACTTATTATTCCTTCCTACTATGTTGTTCGACGAGCTGGCGTGCATTTGATAAAGCCAAGCTCACGCGGAAGGCCACCAATGCCGATTCCTTTTCGTTAATCCCTTTCACAATGCCAAATATGTGTAGAACGACTCTAAAGGGTTTGGTTGCAACACTCTAGGAGGTAACTGTTGATTTAAATCTGCATTTCAGTTATTCATATAATTCTCAATTTAATTGAAGTTAGTTGAAAATGTCTTCTTCTTAATATCACACAATAAAACAAATTGTGCTCGCGAGCAATAAAATGTATGTTCTTTGACTTCTAATATCAATATCATATTAAATATGAGGGACATTTATTCTGTTTTTCACAACCATACACAAACCATACAAACGCTGAGCCAGCCTTAACTCTCGTGCGCCCACGGGTATTGCAAGCGATACTTCCACTCGATTCGAGGAGGCCACAAATCCACATGTCGTAAGAAGTCCTTGACGCAAGTTTAGAATATCAACGCTGGGAAAATTCCTAAGCCTCCAAAAAAGCGCTTTGCTGTGAAAAAGTATGCGTATTTGAACAGACGCGTTCAATTTCGCCTACATCCATGCAAAAAGGATTCAATTTACAGAAATCATCTGCACACATGTGCTCAGAGCTGCGCGGGAGATGGGTGTGCGCCTCAAGAGTGAGTGGGTTCGCTTGCACGAACAACTTGTTTCAACATTTTCGCACTTCAGTCGACTGTTGAATGAACGGGTTGACTTTGAAGCTGTGCGGAAGAGTTGTCAGCAGCATGGAGGCGCCGAAATGTATGCAAGAGTGCTTGGATACGAGCTAGCAAGGGCAGGCGATTAGCGGTGCGCCACCGCAACTGCAGCTCAGAAACCGCAATCGCACCAGAACCGCAAAGTTGGCACCGACAGCACGACGCACACACTCATTTACCAGTCCATTTTTGCGAGGCGTTGACATAATTTCGGGGGCTTTTGAAAGTACTAGATTCACTTACTGGTTGCTTTTGTGGCTGTTACCGTTGCGTTTCCCACACGTACTCAGAGTTGATATTCTTTGGGCGATCTTTTGGGTAGATGATGATCAAACCCTTCAAATATAATGCCTTGAATATCAGAGTCAAGACAAACTTGTAAGCTCGCGAACCAATTCTTTCCAATGTGAAATGAACTGTTGCAGATTTTGTTTGATTTAAAGAGTATATACTGCAATTTTAGTCCTGAAATCCAAAGGAATCACTCTTGCCAACAGGTGCGTATTAGCAACGCCGATTAGTGCATTCGATGGAACGATGAGCTGTACGAGATGTACGGCGACATTGACATAGTTCAGCGAATCCTGAGCCTGAGACAGAGGCTGCGATGGCTAGGTCACGTTGTAGGGATGGAAGAGAACACTTCAGCTTTCAGGGTTTTCGATTGTTAACTCGGCTACCACAATTTCACTGGAGATTTGAAATTACTATATCAAATGTGGAAGCGTGTGCTCGCTTTGTGGCTTTATGCCTGCACTTCTCTTGAAACTTGTAAATCGCGAGGTGAACAGCGGATTAAGACCCACGTGCGGCAGATGGCATGTCTTAGGTGGGAAGAAAGGGCGGCACACGAAAGCGGGCACAACTCGCTTATGATAGAACGCTTCATCAGCTGAGCGATTTACTTGTATCCGATTTCTTTTTACGGTTTCATTGGCACTGCGCGTCGTTATGGAGTGCAGACCCCGCTTGGCAAGCGTTTGCGACATCCTGGCGTCGCCAACTGAAGTGCTGCGCCATTCATAAATAAGTAAATGCATTTTGTATGCAGTGGATCATCTCTCGCGCTTTTCTACAGCTGAGCACTTGTTTGTTGTGTTCTTTGTTTTGTTGCTTTTGTCCTCCGTGTATCTTATTTACATTTTGGCGCTCTTCTGCAAGGCGAACAGGTATTATATGTGACCTTCCGCGCCAGAGACACTCCCCAAATGCAAGCATAACGGCCCAACAGTGCATTGTTTTATTTCCCTTTGTTGTTTGTGTTGTTGCAGGTTTTCACCGGCTTAAGTTCAGCACTCGCTCTGCCCTATTGCTATGGCGCTGCCTCGAATTAAGTAACACTAAATTCGCAATTATTCTGCACGCGCTCCTCCCGCGCCCTTTGCCCGCCTCACACGGCAAGTATTGAGTTGGAAATCCCTTGAAATTAGTTTTATATGCACTCGGCGGACCCAGCACCGACCCCGCTCGGCGCTCAGCAGCGAGTGGCAAAGACACAAGTTTTCAATTTCGTTTTGTTTCCATTGTTCGCCTGAAATTTTCATAAGCCGAAAACTCGGCTCACGAGCAGAAACTAAGTAGAAGGGCGCAGGGAGGGGAGACGTGGTAGCCTTCATTTCACATGCGAAGTGGAGGAGGCCTCGGTGTTGGCGGGAGTTGGAAACTATGCGGAAAGCGCTGCATATGTTCGCAAACTGCCGTGGCTTCACTTCGTTGCCTCTTTGCTTCGAAAAATTCGATAATTCTTTGACAGTTTTCTGCAGCTGTCAGCTCGGTGTATTGGCACTGATAGAGGCGTTGTTGCTGGCTGCCGCAGTTGTTGCCACTGTTTTGTTTTATTTATACTCACATTGATTAGTTGTTGTTGTTGTTTGTGCTGTCCTATTTAGCTATCAAATTCATTTGACATTTTGACGGTTTTCGGCGAAAGTTTCGTGGCTCTCAGGTATCACGTGACATGTAAAACTTGTTCGCCGTTCCTGTTCATTCCGAAAGTTTTGTTTTGGTTTACGAGGAAAATATGTCATATTCAATTATAACAATGACAACGTCGAAAGAATGCGAAATGTGAATCTGGGGAATAATTTCTTAACAATAACTGTTAATATTATTTTCTTAACAAATACTGAAAACTAAAAATTTCTGCCTTATTCTTTCGTCTCTCACAATCAACATTTTACTTCTAAGAACTGCTATAAAAGTTCTCTTGTTTTCCGTTATTTGAGCATTTACATATGTCTCGCTTTTGTTTTAATTATTTCCCCCTTCCTGCGGCACTGGCTCGAACTGAGCTGAGTCATTAAATGTATGTAAATCTGACACTTGTAACATACACTTGGTATTGATTTGTAATTTACTCGCTCGTCCTCCAATTCCCGTTACACATGTTCTTTTTTCTTTTTTTTGTTTTTGTTTTATTTTTTGCTCATTTTGTATGGCTTTCGAGACATGCCGGCATGAGATTACAATTTAACGATTGCATTCAGTGCTAATGAGACCATTGTGATTCAATGGCTATGGAGAAGCCTAGAGTGGATTTAATGCCGGCTAAGTGTAGTCTAAACGGCAAAGCGATTGCTAAAAGCTCGTTGAAAACGATACCAGGGAATAATGGTATCCATTTGTCAAGCGTCAGGCATTTTAACGCAAAATGGAGAAGTGTATGTATGTAAAACAAACACAAGCGAGTGGGAAGAGAAGTAGTAATATCTCGTGGTACACATTGATGAACGTCGCCTATTTCATTCGCGAAAAATTCTAAGTGTCACGCCCCACTGAAACATGAGCGTTATACTAGGCATTTAGAGAATCATTTACAAAAACTATCCATTTTTAGGTACCTGATCCCGTAATGACCTTGAATTCTCCGTCCACATCTCTAAGAGTGTCAGGTTTCCAAATGGCGGAAGCTAGGGTATATTTTGCCACAATTATTTTATTCAATAAGTATGTATTATAGCTTTTCCTCCTCTCTCCACATTCATCTCCAACTTTAACTCCACACTCTGTCCACATTTGAAACCAAGCTCAAACTAATTTATCAATTGCAGGCCATTACGCCTTCGTACCGGCTTCGGAATTTCTACTTGTGTGTATGCTGTTCTTGCATAAATTAATTGCATTATTACATTTTGTCATTTTGTTTTGAATATTGTCAATAAAGCTTTGCGGACATCTCCAAATCTCTCACGCGCCTTTGAATTACGTTATGACAGGTTAGAAAGCCGATCCGTTTTGGTACCTAACATTTTTTAACAAACTGAATTATAAGTCCCTTACAGATCGGCAAAGCGTTTTGAGCTTATCAAAAGTTAGTTGAGATAGTTAATATAAGTTCCTTCTGGTTTGCTGAGGGTAGGAGATCGAAATGTCGGGATATTTCCACTTTTTGATCTTCCTTACAACTTTGACAACTAGCGTCCGGCATATTATTAGCCTCATCACACTAATGGCTATTGGACTGTATACAATAAGAACTACTACGATTGCGGTTAAATGAAGTTTGCTTAGGGCAAGTAGTTCAGCCGCACAGGAACTCGTCGTCAACCAGTGCCTACTAAGTGCACGTGAGGTCTATTGGTCCACTGACAGATCGCAAGATGCCATTGGAGATACAACTCGGTCCCATTCCGATTTTAGCTGGACAAGGGTGCTCCTTCTGGCGAGCTCATAGGTTGCAGTTCCTGGCGATTATGTTGTGAGTCTGATGCTATTTATGGTAAGGGCAGACACTCCTTGATAGTAGCTACTTGTGCCTGAAAAACACTACAGTGGCCCGGTAGCCTAAAGCTAAGACTGACGGAGAGTCCCTTATGGAAACCTCCACTTTTAACCTTTCTTTCTTCTTAGTTTCGAACCATCCAAGAGAAAGCTCACTGCGCCTCTTTGGTATGTAAGCGGAGAAAAAGTCGCCACGAGTGCTAAGTATTTAAGCGCTATTTTTAGTGTGGTCCGAAGTGCACCAGAGATGCCGATAAGAGTCACACTTTGGACACGTTCAACCTTTTTACCAAGTACAACCTTTTTCTCCACCCGACGAATATACTCAAATATTGTTAGCCTGACTACGGTTTCGTACAGCCAAATTACTACCTTTGGTGTGAGTGCGTACCTTTTCCAATAGCTCCTCTACAGCAGTATAAGACAATCGATGTCTTTATTGTTCTCTCGTCAATATTTGCTCTCCATGAAAGCTTTCTAATAAGGATAGAGTTAGCTCCTGGAAATTGTGAGAGCAAGCAATGTGCGGCTGCAACCGAACGTAGCCGCTCCTTACTTTGACGTCAGTATTTTTAAATTTGAAAAGTAATTACCCTGAAATTCATTATAATTAAGTGGTCAAGTGCTTACATGGCACATATAACTGTTAATTTCGCTCGAAATCTACATAAATTTCACATTTAGACAAATTAACTGTAAAATGCAAATGCCGATAAATTATCAACTGTCACAAGCACGCACATATATCCACACATAGGCTTTGGGTGAGAGTGTGCTCCGGTCACGTGCTTATTTATGCGTAAAAGCTGAGCATGAATTATTGCAATTTGTGAGTGTTGACTGTTGCAATTATGAGCCCATTACCGTTATTGGCAATACAAAGAGGGCAATTATATACATTTGCGTACTTTTGTAGGACTCACACATATGCCTTGAATAAGTACACTTACATAAACATAATTGAAAATCTTCTTTCAACGCCGCCTTCAAATTCCATCAAAAGAACAGCGTTCCTTATTTTCCAAGCACGTATTTGAAACTGTCCACAATTATATGTGGTTTTGATAAATTTTGGAGAATTTCTATATTCTACTAAGTGTTTATTTGCAATGGGCTGAGCGATGTGTAAGTTGTCTTATCAATCTGTAACTTAGGTCCCAGATCATGCACCGGCCTGACTTGAAGTTTTGTCTACAATGTAAATATATATTTTTTACTTTACTGTGCGAAACTCTTGCTTCCTTTTACACATTTAGTAGTTCATAGGACCTACAATGCGACGGTTCTCAACTTTAAATATTTTTGATTTCAGAGCTGCTCGTCGTTTTATAAGACGGATGGTGAAGAGAAGTTTCACAGCAATTTGCTCTGCTGAAGTTCTGCGGGAGCTGTGAGCCGGTGCCGCGCTCTAACCCAGCGCCACCATCTGGTGGAGGCACTAACTAATACGAATGCAAATATGATTTGGAAAAGAATTCAAAGAGTCTGCTGCAGATTTGCAACTAATTCATAATTCACAAAAACATTTCTGAAGAGCGAGTGTTTGCTAACTTTTGGTGCTTTTTTGCTGGTTGAGTGGGTGGAACAGCACTTCTTGTTGCTTGCGGAAGGTGTTGTCCGATCACACTCGCACACAAAAACATTCTTAATACACGTCTGCACAGGCTTGGCCCGTTGAGCACCCGAAAACTTTGCCAACAGTCATATGCACTTGAAGGCGAGTCGCTGGGGACAAGAACCCAGCTGACTTACAGGCTTAACACCCACATCTAAATATTTTCGTTCTCACTGCTTTCTTCAGTTCACTTCCAAGAAACTTAACGACTTTTGGCTGCCAGCAAGAAGCGCCGCAACATTCATTCACCGACTGAGCGCACACACACCTACATCCTTGTGTCTACTTACCCACAGAAGATAGTCTGTGGAGCGGAGCTAGACTTCATTTACTGCAGCGGCGTTTTCTTCGGCGTTTGGCGAAATTTCATTAGTTCTTTTCGCGAAACTTTGCTATGCTCAGCATGCCGAGCAGGTTTTGCTCATTTCTAACGGTATTTTTTATGACATTATGAAAATTTGCGTTTTCCGGCCACAGACAAAGGACGGCAGTGCGAAGCATGTCCGCTGAAGATACAAATGGTAAAAAGTGCCTGCGCGTGAAGGGGGCGGAGGAGTGTAAAGCCAGCGGCGTTCAAAATTTAAAATTCACCAAAGTCTACAGATGTAATAATCGTATTTCAGCAATGCTTAAAATTCGGGAAGAACCAAATGGCACTAAGCTCCAGCAAATGCGCTCAGCCCTAGCGAGATGTAGGTGTGTGAGCGGCTCTGTCTGCGGATTATTAAATTGTACATAACTTGGGTAAATATGTCTGTCTGTGGCGTGAAGGTGTAGGACCATGTTGAAATTTTATTGAAACGCGCGCGCTCGTTCGCAGCCTCCAAGTAATCACGCCGTTATGTGTGGGTGTGCGTTTGTGTTTGGCAAGGAAGGAAAGCTTCGGTAAATGCTGCTGAATCAGCTTCAAAGGCGCAGCCGAAAATGAGCACAGCGTCCTGCTGATTGAGTGCAGTTATGTGCGACTCAGCAGCCTTCCGCGAAGTGCAAGGAATTGGAAACTCAAGCCGTAAATTCGAGGTTACCTGGGCGTTAATTGCTTTTGATTGCGCGCCGACATTGACGCCCACTCCCGCGCGCGATGCCAGCAACAACTGTTTAAAGATTTCGGCAGATTTGCCAGATGTTCAGCGTGCAGATTCTCAAAGCCTTTCACTTTGGTGGAACTTGAAGATCTGCTAGCTTATTTAATAATAATGATTCTCTTTTGTGTTTACGGAATGTGTCCTGATGGCAAATAGTTTCAGTTTCGAACCGTTACACTTAAATCAAAGATTTGCTTTTGAAAGAAGCCCAGGACTCAAGTTATTTTAGCCAGGCTTTGGGTCCCAAAGACAAACTCTTACTTTGAATCATTTGCTGAATCATTAAACTATATATTAGTAGACTATTAGCGGGAGCTGAAACCTCAAATGCTCAGCTCGGCTGCGTTCAAAGCGTTGAGTTGTAATCAATTTTGCTGAGTTGAAACAAAAGCGCGCTTGCTTTTGAATCGTTGAATAAATCTTGCGGTCGTCCCACTTAGTCCTTGCGCTTTCTTTCGCCAATCAATTTCCACAGATTTATACCATCTCCCTTAATCCCCGCCTTCTTTTCCAATTAACGAACTTTCACATTCGACTGACAGCAGAAATGCCACATATTTCATTATTCCCCTGCTTTTTATTTTATTTTACCGTTATTGCACAGCCACTCACACACATTGCTGGCATAAGCATATTCAGTTATAATATAGATAAGTTCGAATTTATCTCGTTCCCTTGTGTGTGGCCCTGCCTCGGCGGCGCTGCTGTACAATAATTAACAATCCCGCCATTTATCTAGTCAACCGCTGCCCTTCAGCGACAACAAACGAGCAACAACATCCACATCCACAGGAAGAGCGACTCGATGGCATGCATTAGTATGACATATGTATGCGGGCGCCCTCACACAGCCCCGCACCGCACCGCACAGCAGCACATACCGATATGCAATTTATTAACACAAATTGTAACTGTTCTGCCGGTTGTTGTTGTTGCTGCCGATATCCTCACGGCACAATTTCCAACAACACGAGCAAAAGCAAGGCGAAATTAGGACGTGGAGGGAGGAGAGGCGGAGAATGAAGTCAACACATCACGAAATAAAGAACACGAAAAAGCAAAGCTGGAACGGTTGGCACATTCGCTCATCCTTTCGGGCACCCCCCACACAATGGCACACAGAGCACAATGCAATCAGAGCCAACAGCTGTGGTCGGTCGTTCGAGGGGTCATGTGGAGGGATCGGCGTGGTGTGGCGCTTAAAAAGTCGCACAATGGAACCGATTTTCGCCGTTACTTTTTGCTGTTGTGTTTCTTTTTGTCTCTGTGTTGTGGCTGTATTGTTTTGCTTTGACTTTTGTGCTTCTCCCATTCACTTGGACACCCGGCGGCGTTGAGCTTTGCAAGCAACTCGGCACCAGCATCGATGAGTTGGCGGTTTTGGTCGCGAAAGAGGGGCGGGTTTGGAGGCATGGAGCAGCGCTTGCAGCCACGATGCGCTCATACGTTAGCATTCGGGTTGTTGTTGTTGTTGTTGTTACATAACACACCCACCATCTATTGGGAATCAAAGAGTGTCATAAAACAGTGTCGAATTCACTGAGTTTATCAGCACAACTGGACCTGTTGGGACGCGCTGTTCGCTCGCTTCCCTCTTGCTTCGCCAGCCCGCATTTAGATCTCTGCATTGTGGCGCGGCTGATAGCCGGTGCTCAGGAGAACTCCTCCAACCGCATATTTAACAACGGATTGTGTGTGAGTGGGCAGATAGCGGTACGTTACGCGCCACCGGAGGTTTCTCGCTCCCGCCGCGCTAGCTGCAGAGGCGCGTTGTGGAGAGGTGTGACGTGCTCACATGCCGTTGTCTGAGGTTACAGGAGGACTGTTGTAGCACTTGAGCGTGTATGTGTAGGAGCTCCAACACTTTCGTGGAAACATTTTGCTCTGCGCTAACAATAGTCATCGAAATGAAAAAATAATAACAAAAATGCAAAATTCACAAAAACTAAAGTGCAACAACAATTCCATATCTATATTCATACATTCATTCTCTTGCCATTCTTATCCAGTTCGTATGAGTGTGTGTGTGTGGCTTGTTCGTGGACGAAGCTCGCACTCGAATGCATCTGCATTGGTAATTAATTAAAATCCGTTTTTCTTCTGAGAAATTTATGACGCTTCAATTTGGCAGTTTAATGGCGAGTTTTACAAGCAATAATGACAAATGGTGTTTATTAAGAGGAGCGGAGAATGCAGCTGCAACGTAATGAACAATGCTTATGAATGCGGTTTTTATCGAATTCTCAGAGCTGACACAAAGCGCTGATGAGCGCTCCTTTTAGGGCATTATGGTTTTTGAGGGAAGCTCATAAATTTATTCGAAACGCGGGTGAGTCGAAGAGTCTGCGAATTTTTCGCTCTTTGTGGTGCAAACACATCAATCTCAGCACTTCGTCAAAACTCAATATGACACAGGTATGATTGTTAGAGTACGAGTATAACCGAATCCGTTGCAGGGATGTTGTGTTTGGTAACGAGTATATTGATTTCGGTTTTATTGAACTTTTCTTAGTGGAACTCCTCAACTTCTGCTATTGTTGCAAGCTTTTTAAATTATATATCAACATATTCTCTTGTGGTTGAATGCCATTTAAGCTGCGCGTATTTTCTATAGTCTACATGGTTAGATTGCAGTTCCGGGAATGTGTACTTCAAGCGGCATTTAAGGTAATTGCTTCTCGTGGAACCATTTGTCTGGTATTTCCAACTTTGTGTGTTTCTATGTCTCAAAATCTGGGCTTCGCTCTAAGTTGGTTTGGCGCGGCAAGGAAAAATCAATTGTCTGAGCCAAGCTTGTGCGAACGCTTTCAGGCGTTGCAAGTAGACACCTTCAATTGCCGCCGCTTCCGGCACTTGCAGACTTCGGTCGATAAGTGTTTGCCGTATTTAACTGTGTCCTCTCGCCTGCTTACGCACTTGATGAGCTTACTTCAGAACCGACGGCGATTACGGGGCAGCCGACACAGCTCGCACATGCAGCCGGCTCTTGGCCATCCAGGCGGCTTGAGTTGTGTGCGCCGTGAGTGGGTAATGGACTTAAGGAAAGGAGCTTACAAGTCAAACGTAACGAAGGTATTGGGGTTTGTGGTGGGACCACAGGCGCTAAGGGGGAGCTGGTAAGTGCCTCTGTGGCGAGAAGTGAGGCAATTTGTTGCTCACAATTTTCGTACTTGTTCTCAACAACAACCACATACAGTTGAGTCAAGAATTTCGCAGACTCCCATGCACGAGTACCTGCCACATGTGTCACTTATCACAACGCTTGTGCATGTATGCCGTTACTTACAGCAAAACGGCAACAATAAAAGTGCAGGCACACACAGCAACAAAATCTCGTTGCGGTCGACATATTTTGCGTAGTTGCAGCTCATCCAAGTGCAAGTTGCATGCAACAACACTTGCTCGATTTCTTTTGTTGTTGGCATTGTTGCTAGCGATGTATTAAACAACTATTTAAGTGCATATGCCTGTTGGCAGCGCGCAGGTGTGCTTGTGTCTGTGTGTGTGTGTGTGTGTGTGTGTCATGGAGTGACTGGTGAAATTATTTGTGCATTATTGCCACAAAAATAGAAGTGAGCTGGTATTTTTGAACATGATGCGATGTTCTAATGCATTTTTGAAGTATTTGTCGGCTGCCAGTGGCTGTGTGGCGTCACTACATTTATGTGTAAGCCTTCGCTTGTGGGTGGAAATATGTTTGGCGACTGCTGAACTTTCGGTTAGAGCGCATAAATCCAACGAAACCGTAAATAGTGTTGAACGAAAATAGTGTTGCATGAAGTCCCCGAAGCACTTGTTGTTGTTTATTTATCATATGCCTGCCTTATGTGGCTTGAACCAAAACAGAGCGGAGTTAGCTTGGATCGGTCTCACAACAGGATGTTTCTTAAGGGTAATATTGCGCCAGCCAGATTGAAATTGCTCACAAATTTCACAAAATAAGTCTAATATAAACACTTTTTGTGTAATTGGTATTACTTTTGATTTTGAGGTTAGGTTAGATCGTCAGCAAAATTTCCAAATATATTCCGAGTGAAGGTTTCAAAAAAATTCTTTCAATTTTGTAGAACAGATCAAAACCTCATGGTAAACTATTCTCGAAATTGATTCCCAACTAATACAAGTTCACATTCTCCTCTTCCTTGAGCACATAATCACTCTAGCATTGAACACAGTCTTCACCCTTCAGTAATATTGTTCATTTGCACAAACACTTTATGTATACCCCTCCTCGTAAGTCTTTACATATCTCAATTAGATCTGTTTATATTGTAAGCCTGCTGGATTTCCCCTCTAATTTTACAAAATACTGATATTTTAGCTGTGTTCCTGCCCCCTTAAGTTGTAGACCTAGTAGAACAACATTTGGCCGAATTAAGGCTATTTCTCTATCTGCTGCGCTTTCACTCCGGCCGGCATAAGCTGCAGCCAATCGCTCTTTAATCTTCGTTAATATGTCAAGTGGTTTGTCAGCTAGTTTTTCTCATCCGCCAAGGTTTGTAAGCCATAAATCATAGAAGGGTTAATGCTAGGTCAACAAACGACCCATTTGATTGGTGAACGTCAACAGGGTGTACCCCTCTGACCCCTCCCTGTTCCATCGCTTGCTAATATCCTCAAATTGTACAAAACGAATCACCGCAACCCTGTTTCTGCTTGGCCCCTATAACAACGGTGCGCACACACATGTATACTATTGACCCACAAACACCAGCAGATACATCCACATGGACGGCGATAACTTAATGCCGTTAATGCGCTTTGAAACTTAATATCTTAAATGCTCAAATAGCGTAAACATGTCTCGCTCACATTTCGCAATTAGTGAGGCCCTAAGTCAACAACTCGGGGCGGCAGCTGCAGCAACAGGAAGCCGACGCGCCCTGTGTACAGTAGGGGCGGTGTGTTTGTGTGCGCGTTCGTGTTGGTGGCAGACAGTGCGACGTCTCTATTAGACTCTGCAGGCGCAGGCGGGGAGAGTGAGCGGCTGCTGGAATGTCTTTATCACACGTTTAGTCATTTCATTGCCCGCCTAGCCGACCAATCACACCTGCACTGCCTTTGGAATGTGCCCTCCACCCGCACCCTTTCGCACCTTCGCATTGCGCATTTCTGCTCGGTCCATACCCGCTTGCCTTGTACTCGGCACTCGGCAACCTCGTTGAAATTCGCATACGGATTGTGGACACATCTATTTAAATATATACCTCGAGTCGGTGGTATTTACTACTTAGCCAACACAAGTGCAAACGAATGAAGGACGTTCCGTTTGCGGCTTATGAAGAGAAGGCGGTGGCAAGAGACTTGCGGAATTCGCCAAAAAAATAAAGAAAAAAGAGCGGTGTGCAGCAGGGAGGGCAGTTGACTCAAGTAGTTTTGGTACGAAATCGAAATGCACACATCCTCGCACTTCTACATGCACACAAATACAACTGTAAGTGTAGCAAAGGTTGTTGGTGTGCTTAGAAAATGCGCACAATGTTTGACAGTGATTAATGAATTTTTTGGGGCAGGTCCACAAGCTAGAAACAGTCGCAGACTTAGCCACACATGCACACGCACCACACATCCTGCATGCAGACACTTACTCACACATGGCAATAAATGCAGATAAGCGAGCCGTTCGTATACCCCCCCGAGAACCCTCTCGCAGTCGGGAAATATGTTTGTTTTTTGAACTCACACGAAGGCAACGGAGGAATGTGCATGTAAATATGGGACTTCAAGAAACTGCTGCTGAGTCCAATGGATTTATGGTATTTTCCGTGCACTCACATAACTCAAATGGCGTTGGGCGATGCTTGGCCTAATAAAGACGACTAAGAAACAATTTCAAATCCAATATTTTCGACTTTTTCTGCCAAAATTGAAATCAATAAGATTAAGATTTTAACTTCAGCCGTCAGCCAGGCTCTTAAAAGTTCATGTAAATAGTCGAAGCTAAATAAATTAAAATATTATAATTAATGCTACTTGAAGAAAGCTTGGAAATTTATTTTTCTCTATAGTGAATAGTATATAAGCAAGTTTGCCATAAAAACACTTCATTTTGATCCTTCAGTTTGTTTGGCAGCTATATGCTATAGTTATTTGATATCAAAGGTTCCTGCCAATGAGCGACTTCATGGGAGGAGAAGTATGTGCGTCAAAATATGATGGAGTAGTTCGTGTATATACAGGTGGATAGACAGACGGACATGGCTAAATCAATGAAATATATATATTATAGGGTTTCGACGTTGCCTTCTGGGTGCTAGACACATGATGTCAAACTTAATATACTCTGTTCAAGGAAAAAAATTAAAAACAAATCCGAAAATGCACAGATGATATTACAGATGCTTCGTGGATCCCAGAATATGGCCGAAAAATTGTGGCTATGACTAAGGGTGTGCTGAGTCAACTGCTTCCGTGTTTTGATTATTCCATTAGGTATTCGAAAAAGTCTTTTTGTAGCTCAACAAATAGTCGCAAGGCCAGGACTGATGCCTAGAAAGGTTATGATGAGTGTTTGGTGGGATTGGAAAGGAATCATTCACTATGAGCTGCTCCAGTCTGGTCAAACTGTTGATTCTACATTTTACTGTCAATAACCGATGAGATTGAAGCAAGCAATTGGAAGAAAACTGCCAGAACTGATCAACAGAAAGGGCTTCGCCTTCCACCAGGACAACGCTAGACCACACACTTCTTTCGACTGCACAATATGTTGTTGCAGCTCCAGTGAAGCTGGAAACACCCAGCTGCTTAGTGTTGTTGTTCATGTTTTCGGTTGTGATGGCGCCTACATATGCTTTGTGGCCGCATTAATCCGATAGGGTTCATTTGATTTTTGGCAATTCGTCAACAAGTGAACGCGAATCTATACATGCCACTGATTTATATACATATACTATATGTATATAAGAATGAATGTGTGTGCTTCGGCGCTCTGTTTTTCGTGAGTTGCAGTTAACACGTGTTGTCGAGGATTAAGTCCTTTTGGTCTGATATTTGCCACCGAATTTATGTCGGATTATTCACTTAACGCCTGCGATATTCAGTTTCAACTTTTCACACATGACTTGCACATGAAGTAAGCCTGTCGGATTGAAGCGAAAGCTCAGTTTAAAGTTCATGCAATTTTTGTTAGCAAATGAGAAGTGACAAAAAGCAAAAGGCGACAAAAAGCTTAATATCATTTGACAAAATTGACGGACGGTAATGATTTTTTCCAACTCCACTTGGTCTTTATCCTCTTCTATGCTATGATCTAAGTACGCTTGATGTACTTGTGTTCGTAATGGCTCTTCACGCAGCACTAGACTGCACGGAAATCTCTGATCTGCCACGTCCATGTGCCTAATGCCCTTACCTGAGTGTCGTGGTATTTGTAGATCTTGTAAAAATTCCTCAGGTGTACAATGTGCAGCACACTTTCACTCTTTGCCCGACACTCAGCGACTACGGTGCCAAACAACGTGCGTCCCGGCCATATGTGTATAAACATTACATTTTAGGAACTACCAACAAATTAAAGCAGAAACTACCAAATATTCTGGTATGGCTTACCCTTCTCATGGACCCCCACCGCCTCGCATTAAAGACAAATCGGAGATCTTTATTGACAACAGCGATAAAAATCTTCGGATCCAATTTAAATAAGCGCAATGGTGTTGCCACTAAGCCATTATTTACAGACTTTAACTACTCTACTTACCTACTTAGATAGCTTTGGAGCTCAGGAAATGCACCAAACATTCTAATGCTCGGATTTAGTGTGGCTCTTTCTTCCACTTTAAACGGGCGAAGTTCACTGTGGGATTACTTAAGAATTATGCGCCTATGAGTACGTAAGTATGTGTGTGTGTAGAAGTCACCACTTGAAAGTGAACGTAAATGTTGATACACATATACTGATACGTGTAAACGGTAATGACATTTTAACATAAAACACGGACTTCAGTGGCCACTCACCAAAGCTCTTGCCACCAACATCCTCTTCCTTTAAACGTGACGCGGCCGCTGCGTGCTTGGCAACATAGAGTGCTGGTCTGAGTTGGATTTCGTGCATATTTTTACTTCACTTGCCACGCTCGTGCCACGTTCATGCCTTCTCGCGCACCCCACCAAATTCCTCTGGCGGACATTTGCACGTTCGACGCTAAAGTGCCATCGTCCCAGCCATTTGTTGGATCATTTCTACCGACCTGTTCGGACTTCGCATTTACCGTTCTTTGCGCGACTTCGCATTTGTTGTAGTTGCATAGCACTTGTTGTTTTTGCTGACACTCTGTTACATCATTTTTCCAACTTACGTGACTTCGAGATAATTCAGCAGCGATTCGTGGCAGCCAGTCCTTGCGAGCGTGCGCATGAGTGCGTGTGTTTGTGTGTCGCTCGAGCAGCAATTTGCATACACGTGCGCTGAGCGGAGTTTACAGTTAAATGCTGATTTGAGTGGAAACAGCAGGTAAATGTTGTAACCGATTTCCCTTCGGATTTTCCACATTTCAATGCAAACACACACTTACGTACACTCGTATATGCATGTGAGTACATCTGTGTGTGTTTGAAATTTTTAATTTTTCAGCAGTGTGCTGTTACTATTTTTAGCGTGCCGCCCACTGCCTTCCCCTCTCGCTTTATTGCATAGTCATTTGCTAATGCGAACATTTATTTCACTTCTGTTCGGTTGCTCATACGCCATGGCGCTCCGGTGGCGGGGCTGCCGCAGATTGGTTTAGCCACTTGAATGATTTTTGATGATGAAATGTTGCAGGAGTGCAAGAGCGAACCTGTCTCCCGTTATTATTTATCATTCACTCCCTCTGCACATACACACACACTTGCATATATATATCGACCTGTGCGGCCACAAAATTTGCATTTTGGCGTTGCATGCATCAAATTTTCTAAAAACGAATCAAGCCTCGCTTTCGAGTTTGCAGTGCGTGTTTGAATTGGATTTAGTTAAATTCGTCGATTGGCCATTATGCAAATAATTCGATTGAAGTGCCTATATAAATAATAACGGTATGCAATCCAATTTAAACGCGAATGTTTGGAGGAGTGGATGCCACGGTTCACTAAAATCTGTAAATATCTGTTCCGTGGCAATTTTACCGTTATTTTAATTTGGTAGTCGAAAAAGTCTTTTCGTATTTCTACTCAAATTTCAGCTTATTTTTTTTTTAATTTATAATGAGATTTAATGAACCACATTACCATTTTGGTCCACCACTTTTTGCCCTTTTTATGCTAGAGACGTTATTACATCAGTGTAAAACTTTTCTGGTTTCTCGGCGAAAAACTGCGACAAGTAATTTTCACAGGTTTCTCTTGAAGCCTACTTTACTCCATTAAGGGAGTTCTGCATTGATTGAAATAAATGATAGTCCGACGATGCAAGGTCAGGGCTATATGGCGGATGCATCAAAACTTCCCAGACAAGCTCTCCCAGTTTTTGCCGAGTCATAAAAGAGTGTGATCTAGTGTTGTTGGAAGACGAAGCCCTTTCTGTTGACGAGTTGTGGCCGTTTTTTTCTATTGCTTGTTTATCAGTTGTTGACAGTGAAATGTAGAATCAATCGTTCGATCAGACTGCAGCAGCTCATTGTGGATAATTATTGTCGTATTTCATCCACTTTTCGTCTCCTGTTACCATTCACTTCAGAAATGTTTCGATTTCGTTTCGTTTCAGCATCGCAGATATTAATTTGGTTCACAGACAATTCATATGGTACCCAAACATCGAGCTTCTTTTTGTAGGCAGCCTTTTGTTAAATGGTTCAAAACGTTAAGAGGTTGAAAGTTGAGTTCCTGGTTAATCTTTTCCATAATTTCATCGGCTTTGTTAGCGATAGGTCGACCAGAGCGAGATGCATCTTTCACATCGAAATTTCTAGAACGAAAACGAGCGAACCTTTCTTGTGCTATACAAACTGATACAGCATCGTCTCCGTAAACTGCACAAATTTCATAGGTGGCTTGCGTAGCATTTTTTCCGTTTTTATCCAAAAATTTAGCGAATTTCTTCATTATTTTCACACATTTTGGGACAATTATAACTTTTTTCCAACTTCCCCGAGTTTTAGTTTTTTTGGTGTAAAGAAGCTTAAAATCTCACCTTTCCAACACTATATGGTATGACAAGAGAGCTTATGGAAGCTGAAAAATAGCCAATATGTAAAAATTGAAAACTGATTTGAGCTGCTGCTGGGCGAAATAAAATTAAACGTCTGGTGATATTTGTCATATTTAATTGTTAATGCCTGAGGAAGCGAGAAACAAAACAAATCACGAAAACATTAGCTTCTTCTTGCCCTGCGCTCTTATTTCTCTCTACACTTTAAATTATCATAGAATTCGATATTTCAATAAGCGCTGCCCTGACAGGTATTTTGCTCTCCCTGCTGCCCCTTACCGCTTAAAAACGAACTCCAACATTTGTAGGCATCACTGCCAAGCGCACTGTCAAGTATGCTCGTGTGTGTGGCTGTGCCGACTCACTTGCATGAAGTTGCATATGTGTATGTGTGTGCGAGTAGATTTGCTTGCACCATGCGGGATGCGGGATGCGGGATGCGGGAGACTCGCATTTCATATTTTCCAAATTTGACAATTTCGTGCATTTTTCAAATATTCAGAGCAGCACAAGGGAGATAAAGTTATGCAATTACACACACACCCACACTCGTAGTTGTAGGCGGCATCACGGTGCGTCTGCAGCTGGAATGAGAAAATGAAAAATAAATGCGAAATAAAATGGCTACAGTTGAATATCTGCAAGAAGGTAAGTACGAGTCTACTGCGATAACGGAGTGTGTGCTGTTGCTATTATTGCAAACTACAATACCGTTAAATAAGTAAATACATGAAAAATGCAGGAGTGCATGCAAGCGGAATGCATCTCTGTATTATGCCAGAATACCTACATATACGAGTATGCAAAGGGGTTTCCATGCCAGAGAGCGCACAATTAAAGTTCTTGAAGTGGGTGTAAATCATTTGGAATGACTTCAGTGAAAAATATACTACACTATATACATATGTAAATGTATACGACGGGTTCGCAGCATTGCTTGTTAAAGTCTTGCCCTCTTCTCGCAATGATTTCTTACTTATTTGCTGTCCATTTTTATGTCTCTTCAGCCAACAGGCTCTTACAAATAAATAGGGACCTTTATATGAAGGGGAAAGTTTATTATCATTCGAAAGAACATTCTTTCTTATTTATTTTTTGAAAATGATCTCTTTCCAATGTTGGCCGCGGCTACTCTCAGATGGTCCATCCATTGAGTCAAATTTTCGATCACTTTTTCGAGCATTTCAACTGGTATTTGGCGAATGACAACTGTTTTGCTTGCTCCAAGACCCGAAGTGAAGCGGGATTGTCCACATAGACTTTAGACTTTACATGTCCACTTAGGGAAAATTCTAACGGTGTGATATCACACGATCTTGGTGGCCAAGCGACCGACCCAAACCGTGCAATTATCTGCTCACCGAAGTGTTCTCTCAATAAATCCATTGATTGATACGATGTGTGGGAAGTGGCGCTGTATTATTGAAACTAAATATCCCTGCGATCTCAAGCTTCAATTTCAGCTAACAAATAATCGGTTATCATGGCGCCATAGCGGTCGATATTGACGATTAAGTTCTCACCGACATCATTCTTGAAGAAATATGAGCCGATGATTTCATCGGCCCACAAGCACAACGTTGTTTTTTCTGGATGAAATGGCAGCTCTTGAATTTCTTCAGGTTGCTCTTCGTCTCAAACGCGGCAGTTTTGCTTGTTAACGTATCCATTGAGAAATTGAAAATTGGGCTTCAACGCTGAACAAAATGTCGGTCGAAAACGCGGATCTTCTTGAAACTTTTCAAGAGCCCCATCTGCGAAGCGATGTCGCTTGGGAACGTCGAGCGGCGTCAGTTCTTGGATAAGCTATATTTTGCACGCTTTCAATTTAAGATCTCAACGTAAAAGGGGCCTCTGTCGTTTCATATGTCAGTTCGAGTTGCTGGGAATAGCGGCGAATCAATTCTCCACGGTCTTCGTGTACAATGACAGCTGCTATATTTTCTTCACTGAGTGCTGGACGAGGCCTATTCGGTCAAGGCTGTGTCTTAAGATAAGTAATGGTGTTGCGAATAGTGCACTTACTAGGGTGATTATGTTGACCATAAGCTGTATCTGTGGATAATAAAACTGTACAATTTTCAATATGTTCCATATATGTATATGCCCATATATTTTATAAGAGATTTCTCAAATAGGTGAACTGCCGTCAAACTTTCTGTAACACACCCTGAATCCGGTAATAGTTCTTTAGAAAATTCTATTTATAAACTTAGAGAATTCTGAACTGGTCCAATGAGATCTGCGTATCTCAAAGAGTTAAAGGCAGATGTTGTAAGGCCCGAAATACACGTCTTCAGCCACATATGCACGAAGGTTTGGCGTTGGAAAGAATAGAGTGGCTGGATCTTTTATGTGCTTACATACACACTAAGCCAGCCAAATGTATGAGCCCATAACTTCCATGGCGGTTGTTGCGGTGTGCAAGCGCATGGAAATGCGAGCATAAGCAAGCACTCGAACATGAGTGAACGCGAATGCCGAGCAAACAGTAATCGCGGCGCACACACACGCGCTTACCCAGGCACATTTGCGCATTACGAGGCTGGCTTGAGCCTGCTATGGAGCCGCATAATAGCAGCGAGCAGAACCTACTTAAATGCGGCCGCTATTGTGTGCCTAACGGGCCAAAAACGCGCCCGATATTTGGCTGTGGCTGTTGCTGTGTACGTGTGAGCCATATGTAGATGTATATGTGTGGGGGGAATAAGCCGTTATACGCATGTCTATGTATATGTGTTGGCAACGAGAGTGTTTACACAGTGACATGTTCTTGGCTAAGTGCTCAACTTTATGCAAATTATATGCACACACACACACGCCGGCGCGCGTTTAAATGCGTGCGCATATGCACACAATCACGGGCGTGTAAGTGGGGTTATTGCAAGCGCATGAGTCAAGTAATTAAGTGCTTATATTATGGATGAGTTGTGGCCGTTAGGTAGCTGCTTCCGAATCGCCCGCCATAAAGTGACTAAGTGCAGTCGAAAAGCTCCCCGCTATGGAATTTTCTATACATGTGTCTGTATGTGTGCGATTGTGTGTATGAGATTGTGAATGTGTGAGTCCGCGCGCATTTTAGTGGGCGCATTTAATTAAAACGTCATGTCACGGCGCATTTAGAGTGATGTGGCAGCGCAATTATGCGGCGGCAGCCACTTAAGCGCGGCAGTCGACAAGCTACCTATACAAGTCAGCGGCTTAGCGCATAGAGCGTGAACATTTCTGGTTATAATTATTTAAGTGGGCCGACGGAGAAGTTGCTCAGGCATTGTGCTGCTTGCCCATATATGTATATGCATATCTAAGAGAGTTTGAGCTGCGGCCTCGCCCGTTCATCGGTAGTTGCCACAGTGAGCTTAAATTCCGCTACCAGCAGCGAATGCCGAGCGCTGCAAAGCACAATTTCGGCAAGCTGCAACTTTTCAACTATTTATCAAGCGTATGGCACTGACAAAAGAGTTGGCCCTTCAGCCGTCGTAAGCCTAGTTAATAATATACACAGTCCCGGCTACTACACCCATGTTTACCAAAAGTCCTGCTCTTTATTTGCACTCATTTCTTTTTAGTTTAAATTCTGGCTTTGCTCTTTACTCACTTCACTAGCTCCCCATTCCATCTCTGACCACTTTGGTTGGTCATTTCAGTTCGTAAATAATAAAGTGGCGGCTATTCACCCTTTTCGAAAAGAAATACAATTTTTCTTCAAAGCCTATTAGAGCACACACACTCTTGCACGTCGTGTTCTGTGCGTAATTGTGTGCTTAAGTGTTGGTGCCTTAAAGGCTAAAGCTGGTCAGAAGTGACACATAAATTTATGGAGAGCAATAAATGCCAAAACGGGACGGGCGTTAAACAGAAAAGGCAAAAACGCATTGCTCAAATTTAAGCCTTGAACTTGATTACTTTTTCATTCCGAAGTAATCCCAAGTTCTTATCTTCTTTTAACATTTTAAGTTATTAGTGTGATTTCTGCGGTTTGTTTTGTGAATTTGCTCATAGAGAACCCAAAAAGGGCTTGCAGTCTTAATACGAATGCCCTCGAAGTTGTAAGTAAGGCTGCCAAAAGGTCGCATTTCTGACAAAGTGTGGATTACTTCGGGCATTCATAGGCTTACTAAGTATATTTCATTACACGTTTTAACTGAGCAACTTTGGTGGAGAGTTGATAACTAGCGAACTGCTGGGCACTTTGAAAACCAAGCACTAAGTTCGCTTGATAAACGGCAAATGTTGGATTAGATTCCGTTGAATATCTGGTCTCTTATTTTCGCCTTCATCAACAACTTCCGTTTTTCAAAAGTAACGGAATAAATAGATCACAGTATTTTCCTTCGAGCCCACCTATACATTTTGTTGCACAGGCAAGTTTGTTCCTCTCTGCCGCACTTACGGTTGCCTTGCTTCTGTGGCAGCCGTAGCCTCATTTGTGCGGATCACTCATACGCCGTGGCGCTTTTCATTCGTGCAAATATTGTCATAATTAATTTATGGCTTGTAATTGGGTCAAAAAATGTGCATGCAAATGCAAGTGGCATGTCATAATTTTAATGCAGTGCAAAGACAACAACAACAACAACAACAACAACGCGAACATTGAAAACCTCAGCAACAAAAGTGGTGGACGAGGGCAGCGAACATGTCGGCGGCATCCACTTGAGTGCTTTGCATTGCCGCCATGCATTACAATCAACGGACTGGGAACAGAAGGCGCTGAAAGCGCGCAACAAGCAAGCACTAATGGCGTGATTTACGTGCCACAAACTACATTTTTTAACTAACGAGCGCAGCCAGTGGGCACATTAATCACGGCGCTTGATAAAAAGGTGCCGCCGGGCCCACAACATATGCTTGCGAAAATGCTCAAATGTGCAAATGCAGCATTACGGCAGCGGAGGAGTGCTGCTGTTAGCTGGGCGGTCAGGGGCAAGCACCACAGTCAGGACAAATTAAATTACATTTCGAACACACGCACGCCGAGCGCGCTATGAGTATATAGTGTGTGTGTATGTGTGAGCGCTTATCGTACACTTCTATCGCATTATGAACACGCGTCCAAAGCGCAAAAAGCAGGCAGTTTCTTATCGAGCAAACAGGCCTCGTGTTTGCAGGCAAATGAGGCGGACACACACACACACACGTACATACGTGCTTTTGGCTGCAGCCTTTCATTTCATTTGCTTGAAATCGAATGATTTATGGGCGCAAAAATGCTCCGTCTGTCGTTTGCCCCATTGAAGAGCGCCAACTTGCAGGCGTTTATTATTATGGCATTCCCATTTACTTATTTATTTGTCAACGCGTCGGCGTGGATGCCAAAATGGAGCCTTTTTTACTCATTAGCAGTCGGAAATGCAACACTATGTGACTTTGGTCTCACAAGCACGTCTGTTGCAAGGTCATTGGTGTGATTCGATATTAGAAGGCTTCCCCTGCTTCCCTGAAGCAAAGCTTCATTTGAACTTCTGTAAATGGACATTAAATTGAATTTATCGGTTTCTTTGTAGAGGAACCTTACATAAAAGTGATCGAACATGTATATCTATGCGGTCTCTTCTCGTCACGCGTGAGTTAAAAGTCGTTTTGCTTCAAAATGAGAATATTATAAATATTTTACTCAGTGCCTTGAACATTTAATTAAGATTACCATCGCTCTCCGACGCATGGAGTGTGGACGTGTTGTCCCCGCAGACGGACATCCGCCTCCACTTTGGCAAAAGCCACGGGGTCCGCTGAAGAGTGCAATTCCCCTTATCTGTTTTCTCGACTATTGGCAAGCGCTCACACACATATGGTGCAGAGGAGACAGGGGCGGGGGTGGACGCGCCGCAAGCATTGCTGAAACAATGGCAATCAGCAAGAAAATGACAAAAGCGATAATAAGTTCCATAAATATGTAAGTGGCCGTCTGCGTCGCCCTCCTTTTGTCCCATCGCCTTGCATCATGATTGTGATTCTCGTTTTACAACAACAATTGCTATGAAAAGCTGCGAATGAACGAAACGAGTGACGAAATATGGGCGAGTGGTGTGTGTGGCTTTATATATGCATGAGTGGGTGCGTGTGTGTGCAGCAGGGTGTTGCGCAAAGATGGAAGATGGCACAGATAATGGCCCATGACACACGACGCAGAGCAAAAGCTGCTTAACTGCCCCTCGGCGTCATTGGCGATGGCATTGTGGCTGCACGAAAAACAAAACCATAAAGCGGAAAAATAAACTGTAAACATGGGTAAATCGCCGGCATTCAAGTGTCGCCGCCAGTTCGGCTGAGTTGGTCAACGCGCTTCTTTTTCTTATTCTTATTTTTGTTGTTGCACAGCTGATTAAGTTGGCTGCGGGGATGGGGATATTGTGGCACTTACGAGCTGCAGGAAAGTAGAAGCATAATGATATTGACGAAGATCAGCAAAAAGTGCAAAAAATTGTAAGGAATCGGAGGAGGAAGCTTTCTGCATTTAGTTAGTGTTTGTTTCTTTTAGTTGATTATCAGCTCTGTGATTCTGCGTTCGTTAGAGCAGACGTACGCGATTAAATTCTGTGTGAAATTCGGTAAATCTGCGACAGAGACATTTGATATGATCGAGCAGACTTACCAAGATATTGCTTTAGAAAGATGGGTGTTTTTCGATGGCATCAGGCCTTCTTGGAGGGTAGGGAAGAGGTCGCTGATGAAGACCGTGTCTCCCAGACCAGGTCTCCGAACCACTTCGACGAACACCTCCTGGGCAAATCGTCAGCGCCAAATTTTATGTGGAAGTCCTCAAGACACTCAAACGAAGGGTCAATCGGGTCCGACAAGACATCGCAGCCGATTGGAAGTAGCACCACGACAACGCCTCAGCTCATACTGCTTTTCTTGTGAACAGCTACCTAACCAAGGGCGGCAACCCAACGTTTTCGCAGAAGCTCTACAGCCCAGATATAGCCCCTCCGGACATTTTTGTTTCCTTGCCTGAAAAGACCGATGAACGGCAAGAATTGTGAGACGACAGAGGAGATTCAAACAGCATGCACCACGGCCCTCTAGGCTATTCTAGGGAATGCCTTCCATGACGCCTTCAATGCTTGGAAATCGCGCTGGCAGCGCTGCATCGACACAGAAGGTGCCTATTTTGAAAGTTTTTAAAGCATTGTAACGATTGGTTGAATACATTTTTTTAAATCGACTCAGTCCGGAACAAACCCTGTATATGGCTGGTTGGTTGAGACTCTCTTCTACAGTCTCCACGACATTTGGGCCTAGGTAACCGGAACGAACGTGGATTTTTAAACGGCCAAGCACTCTCAACTCGGCACCATTCCTCGAAATTACTTCGATACAACGACAACAATAACATACTCTCTCTTATTTTGTAGTTCTCTGCTGCTTCTTGTTCAAATATCTTTGGAAGCTGAAAATAATGCCAAGTACTTGCCGCTGTTAGGGGAATCCACAGTTTCAACTTTTGCCAATGGCTAGTAGCCGCACTTGTAATGGACGTGTACGAAAACGAATACCGTTACACTTTCATGTATCAATGGGAACCCGTGTGGTGTAAACTCAGCGAGGGCCGCTAACAACTCGTCCACCTCCCTGCCGCTAGTGGCAACAGAACTGCAGGTTGCAATTGCTGCGCAGCTGGCCTTCTTTGGACCCATCTTCTAGAGCGCGCAGCATCTTAACCCACTTTCTGCGCACTCACCCTCACTCCCCGCGCAATACTTCGCACAAAAATTTATTTGGTTCAGACTCACCCGCTTTTTCGCCAGTCTCTTCAGTTGCTTTGTGTTGTAACACTTTCGCTAAACTTGTGCTATAATTTCAAGGCGAGCGCGATTCGTGCCAAGGGGGAGGGGGGCTCGGAGCAGTGGATGTTGGCGGCTGGGGCTGTGCGGGCGCCGTTGAAAGCAACTGTAAATTCAATCGCACAACGCAATGAATGAATGAAACTTAATGCATGAATGCAACACAACAACAACAACAGCGGCAGTGGCAGCGTTGGAATAATAGCAAAAAATAAACACTCCGAACACAACAAAGACATGCTAAATACACGCTACGCCATGTTGTTGCACGCGGAAAGCGAAAACGAACACGAAAGTGATAAAACAACACAACAACAACAACAAATGCCAGCCATTAACTTTGCGTCAAGTGAACTTATTGTGCCGCCTCGAACTAAGCCAGCCCTCGCCCCCGCCCCAGCGAGTCCATTATTGCAACTACAATAAAATAAAGCGCGAATATAATTCTCTGTGCCTCTGTGTGTGTGTGTGCGTGTGTGTGTATGAGTGAATATATTTTATGCGCAGAAATAAGTGCATTTATTTTGTATGGCAGCCGTTGAAAAATATGTGGAGCGTAAAATGTTTTTGTTACTTTCACCACACATCCTTACTTATATACACACATGCTATTTGTACATATGTGATGTGCCTAAAGGGGGCAGCGAATAAGGCGCGACGAGTGCCAGGCAGGCTGCAGTACTCGAAAGTGCATTAAAGTTTCCATTTGCCTGAAAGGGCGCCAGAGGCCGGTTCGCTCGGCTGGTCGATAGCTTCTCATTTTCCACACCCCACCACAGACACTCGCACACATTCATACGCAAGGGCGTTGAAAGGCGAGAGCTCATGTGGGCTCACAGTATGCAGGCAAGTTTCTTTCGGGTGGTGGGAGGCGGGCGGCACAATATGGCAGTCGGCAGCCAATGTTGGCGCTGGCGATTTCTTGGTTAGCGGAAATATGGATTTTTAGGCGTATGTCAAGCCGGCAGGCCGCAAGCAGACAAGTAGCCACTCGAGTTCCTTTATTTGCTTTCGATTGTGAAAAGTACTTTGACATTTGCACATAAGTTTGGGTGGGTATTTGGTAATCGGTTTTGAAAACGAAGCAGTTACGCATTTAAAAGTGAAGGCAATCGCACAAGCAATTCTGTGCAACGACAGCAATTGCTTTTTGCGAACGTTTGAGCAGCAAAAATTTCCTGTTTGTTGGAACTTAGAGTTTTTCTCGAACCAGTGGGGTACGTGGAGGGTTGCGGTCTATTGAATGAGCAGCTCTGCTTTGCCAGATTGTTTCACTAAGTCTTACTTTGACTGGGACGATTTCGCCTTACCAGCCAGCGCTGGCTCAACATAACCTAATATATATGATATACATACTTGGGTGTGTGTGGTTGTGCCAGTGTGCGCTCAGAAGACAAACAAACTTTCATTAACCCACATGTGTTCTAATAGTTATTGGCTGACACCTACTGGAATGTTGAAGAGAGGCGGCCTCAGCACGAAGGCAACACACATAGCAACACCACCACTAATGCATGCTGGTCCAACACGATGTATGCAAACATAAAGAGACCAAAATGCCGTCGACATAGAAATGTGAACCGAAATCTGATTAAAATTTTAACACCATGCGAACAACGAAAGTGCCAGCGGGAAGAGCCTTGGATTCGGTAATGTGCTGATGGCTCTAAGGCTGCACAAATAGTTGGCTTGGAGGGCGATGTGCCGCAAATCGGCAGCTGCAATCGACTTAATGCAACCGCACGGTCGCTGCAATTGCTGATAAGGAGCTCGGCGAGCTGGCGAGGAATTTCGGTTGAATTGGCACTTTTAGCGCCACATGTGTGCTACACTGTAGTTGTTGTAGTTGTTGTGAGCGTGTGTGTGCCCTAAGTAGCATAGTTATCTGCTGCAAGCATTAATTGAAATTGGTATAACTAACGGTTATTACCATGAGCGCCAAAATAAAGAAAGACCAAAATTTATGCGAAATGCAATTAACTCGGAAAATACCGACGCCTTTCACACTTAAGCTCCTTTTGTAATACTTAGGCGCTCGCAAACAGGTGTTCAAATGACAGCAGATTCATCTTGCAGAGAGCAGGGACCAGCAGTAATCCTATCCAATAATAAAATATTTAAATTCGAAGCTGCTCGCCATTAGCGATGATTCTGGTCCCGACTTTTCCAACGGGGTGTGTTCGTGATGACGAGACCGCACGCAATGCTGAGCAACATGTAAACTCACTTTCACAGAGAATCCAGGTCAACCCGACGTTTGAGTGACTTGTAACATTTTGCAATAATTTTTCTGTTTCCGTTTTTGTTTCTGTTTCTGTTTCTGTTTCGCCTCGGCACTACAATTGCATATTCATAACCGGGATTAACTTATAATCACAATAATCAAGTGTCTGTATAGCTGCTCAGCTTTTAATCCGCCTGATTGCTCGTACTCCAACAACCGAGCGCAACGAGCGCCACCTGAAGCCCACCCACACTAGCACACTCAAACACTCAGGCACACACGCCATCACTTCATCACTTTCAACCGCCCACCGATGCACCGATTAACTGCTCCTGACCCACTTGGCCACTGGCACATGGTGTATGGGTCTGTTGGTGTATGTGCGAGTTGGTGTGCAAGTATGTGATTATGCATATGGCAAGCCGATTGCGGATCAAAATATTGTTTTAGTTGCCACATGTGGCAGATTTTCAACGTACACATGACATACACATGCATGCTGTTGCTAATGCTTGCGTGTGTGTGTGTGTGGTCTTTTACATGCGCTTCATTCAACTCGAAGTTGGCAGGAAGGAATGCCCGGAAAGTTTTACGTGCAGATTAAAACAAGCAAGTGCACCAATAGGAAGTGCAACACATAATACACGCCACAGACCAACACATCACACACACTCACACATTCGCACAAACTCAAAGAGTGCTTTACCAACTGCCAGGTGAAGGAGTGGCAGGGCGGGAGGGGACTGCAATGAAAATAAATGTTGCTATTACACTTCACTGCAAGTCAAACAAATTTTATATTTGCCATACAAAACACATAAAACAACAACAACAACAGCAGCAGTAAGTTGTAAAAGCATTGCAAATCAGCAGTTGCACTCGACTGCATCAATTTGACTTGGCAATCGGTCTGTGTTCACGCTCGACTCGCTGCACATGACACACAAATAAATACTCGCATGTGAGCGGAGCGGAGCTTGTCGAAGCTCCATCAAGCAAGGAGCGAGCGGGAAACCTCTGCGCAAAACGATAGAACCTGAAAGCACAAATGAGGGAGCAATTTAACTGATATACAAATGGAGTAACCAAAGCATCGGTTACCATAGACTTTAAAATGACATAGAGAGCTTTAGATTAACGGCTTGATATGAGAAAGCGCACAATAACACTGTGCAGCTATTGATTTGGAAAATAAATTTGCTGAATGTTATAAAGTTTCAAAAATATTTTTTAACTCAATCCTCACGAGTTAGCCAAGGTCGCCGCCTGAGCAACCGATTTTCTCACTGGGCATTGCTGCGTCCCCACGATGTGCCATATAAAAGTGCATGTTAATTACACGCCATGTCGGGCAAAGTGGCCTCAGCAGCGTTGACAGGGACAACGAAGTCAAACGCAAAGGAAAATAAAAGTTCTTAAAAAAATATGTAATAAATTTATTTTAATTTGTGGAGCGTGAAATTGAATTGTCAGTGCAAATGTATCGGCGCCTGTGCGAGCCAATGCTTGCTTCTAAGCTAACTTAATTGGGCTGAGAGGGAGGAATTCAATGCTCAAGTTGTTTGTGGACAACACGGCCGCGCGGCTGCTCAACAAGCTCTTGAGAGCATAGAGGAAAATTAGATTTAAATTTCGAAATGCTAAAAAACTCTGCTCACACTTTTTATTTGTGTTCTCTATAGACTTTTGGAATATTTCTACATTTTTCTAAGCGAAAGGACTTATAGCCCAATGCCAAAACGCCAAAATCACTTATGGCCGCGCTTAGAAAAATAAAAGTGATAACTAACTCGAACTTACACTAAAGATAATGCCTGACGAATGACCTCGCATAAGGCTATATTTCCACACACTAGTGTACACCGTGCACCTATCAATGTGACTGCCTACAAATGAGTCCTGAGTGCAATTAGTGCAGAGTGGAAATTAAAATAAAACTAAATTTCATTTCACATCACTTCCATTACATCCACTTGCGATGCTGACTGACTGACAGGCGCTGTGCTGACGAACCGTTCATTTTTATGCCTAGCAACAGTGGCAAGTGGGTGCTGCCACGTCAGTCCGTAAAGAGCAGCGGCAGTCTGGCGCGCGCCTGCCACTGATTGCCGCCGACAGAAGCCAACAATGATGAGCTGCAATAACGGTGACAGCCATAATCATTATGCATGCATGAGCTTGTAGTCGCAAGCGAGCGAGAGTAATCAAAATCACGAGCACTGAAAGTTTAAATAAGCGCAAAACAGCGAATAGGAAACACGCAACAACAAACAATAACAGCCACGTTTATTCGATGGCATCGGCGGCGTTGCTGACGGTGACGGCTGATCGGCGAAATGGCTGACAAAAGCGCGCTAATAACGGTAACGACAATAGCTGCGCCGACAAGCTCACAGCTGACACAACTGACAAGCTGACGTTGAAGCGCTGTTAGTGTCATAACAAATGTCTGTCACTGCGCCCGTGTGATGCATTAAAAACTGTTTGCTGTCACATGATTCCGCGCACATAAATAACGGTAAATAAGAAATGAAATCGCATTTAATCGTTATGACGTAATTTGGCGTAAGCGAGCGCTTCTAAAAGGCGCCCGAACTTTGTATTTCTAGATGAGAAGCAAAACATGGTTAGCTTCCAACGTAAAAATGTCATGGCGGCACCTGCCATTAACCTGTGGGGACCAGCCGGCAGTTTGTCGCTGCCACTCACGCCGTAACGACCCGAACGAGTCGCCAGCGACCAGGAAATCACTCAACTGCGCGCATCAGTCACCTGCCCTCTGACCTACATGCATAAATACAAATGCAACTGGGGAAACTATAACGGTTTCTTTATTTATTTGATACTCTCCTGTTACACTCTGCCCTGCGCCCCTTCACAAATGGCTTTCTGCGCGCTATCTACCGGCGCACTAACCCACCCACGGCTACGGTCCCTTTTAGCCTTTTTTATTGTTTACCTTCTGGATTTTATTGTAAAGTTAACGGTCTCATGTTCACTCACATTTGATAATGTTGCCGTACAATACACACACACATACATATAGGTGGTTTAAAAGACCAAGCGGGACGAAAGAGTAGTCAAAGTGAAACGGTAAAATATCAACAAAGGCAATTCGTATAAAGTTGGTAATAAATGAACGTGAAGGCGCACTAACTTTGGATGCGCTTGCTTCAATGCAAACACAAGTCTCCTCTGCATCTGTGTGTGTGTGTGTGTGTGCGGCAGATTAAGTTGTAAAAGCAACAAAAGGGCTGTGCTACTAAGTTTCTAATAAATATGGCTGGCGGAAGAGGGGACCAGGTGCGCCACCTTAAAGCGAACACGAACGAGGCGAGAACAGCTAACGGTCTCAAAAAGTATATCAAGCAAAAGAATAATTAAAGGAAAGACTCTGAGAGATTCACATATAATTTAAGTTCGCAACAGAAAATGCTAAAATTAAATGCAAAGCCTCGAATGGGGCATAAAGACTACACTACTACTTTTTTATGGTATAATCAGCAAGAGTCTGCCAAAAGGCTAAGGACTACGCCTGGCCACCTCAAGTAATCATTAATGATGCGTTTGATGAATGCCGCTTCTGCAGCAATATTGGCAAGCATCCTTTTATCGTCCTCTACTCGACGTCGCTTTTCGAGGCTGACATTAGCACGCATTAACCTTCAAACCCAAACCATTAACCGAAATGTGTTGTGTCGATCCATAAAAGATTTTAGGATCCTGTACTATATATCCGATCATAACCCTGTTTTTTCAAGAACTTTTTCTATAATTTCTGCGTTATCCTCATTGAGATCGTTGTACTACAAGTACATGCATGAGGCAAGTTTTCGTTTACTTCACGATCTTCACTGAATGCTTTGATATTCTTGTATTTGTGACAAAGTAAACTACCCAAGTGTAGACTACTTAAACCTGGAAAATCAACAACTGACTAGACATTCACCATGCGCCAAATTTTGGAAACGAGCCGTGAAAAGAGAATCGACACACACCACCACTTCATCGAAATCAAAGCTGCTTTTGACATTACGACCTTTATGTCACGATGTCTGAATTTGGTATCCACGCAAAACTAATGCGGTTGTGTAAACTGATGTTGAGCAACACCAAAAGCTCCGTCAGGATCGGGAAGGCCCTCTCCTTTATGAACGCCAAACGAGTTTTCTGTACAAGAATTTCATTGCTATAGTTTTCTCGAATTATTTAAGAGTGATTTTCTAAACCGAAAAGCAATAGACAAGAGCAGTTGTGAAATTCCTAAGCATTTTCCTAACTGAAAACTGGTGGCAACGCTCCATTTGCTTAATTTAAGATAATACATTGTGCCGGCGCATCTCATAATAATCCAGTCATTACCAGAAAATTCACAGCGCAGTCGTAAGCATAAAATTATCTTCGCCTTAATTTATTCATTATGCACCCACCACCACCACTACATGCACACACACACGTACGAGTACGGCGCAAACGCTTATTCATTGCATCCATCGCATAATTTCCTTCATTAAACCGCAGCGTTATGGCGGCGCAACTGCACACACATACACACCAATACACACAGAGTTGGCAGGCTGGCTGGTTGGTTGTGCCGCCTTCAAGGAGCCACAGGCGACAATAAATAATAACTAGGCCAGCACTGTAACGCGCAGATACGAAGTTTTCCCAGCCGGCAACATAACTAACATATTATGCGCCCACTATATGCATGTGTGTGTGTGTGTGTGTGGGGAGGGTGTAGGAGCGTTGGCGGGCGTGGGACTATCAGGGAGCTGCAAGGTAAATTAATTCCGAAAATTAATACACAAAAGCAATATGAGCAACAGCGTTTGCTACGAGCTACAGCTCCAGTCGTTGAGGACATTCGGAACATGGCTCTGCAGAAGCTGGCGACAATGCCCGAATCTGACTGGCACTCAGTCGGAAAAGTAATTAGATATTCTAGATAATAAGCAGCGATGTGTATGCATTACTTAAATATTCATCTAATATGCAGGTACACACGCGTCTCCCATTTCAAATGCGCAGCTGACAAGCGGCCTGTCTCTCACACAGCCTCAGAACTATGCTAAGCACTCGTGAAGCTGTGGCATGTGAGTGAAAAGCCTCAGCCAAAATGCAATCACGAATGTGGCAGCTCACTAACGGATAATGGAGCATTTCAATGTGATATACGATTGGTGCTGTGAATGTCCGGGAAACTTACAACAGAATTTCAGATGGTAATAAAATGACGGAGCAAGTTTCCGAATGAGAGACACACTCGGAATAGTGTATGTTGTTTAAAACTGTAATTATTTGGTAATATCTTTACAGAATCTTAGGATTTTTTTAACAATTCTCTCAAAAAGTCCGACTGGCTATCAGAGTGTTCACTTCGGTGCTCTATCGGAGCCTCTAAACATGAATATGTTTCTTCCAATACCGGTGGAAGGACGATTTCTGTGTAGTTCAATAAATTGTCTATCTATTTCAATTTACATTCGAAGAGGAGAGGTAATGAAATCTCGCTCTGAACCTTCAAAGCTCAAGCAAATATTCCTCTTAGTCGACAAGCAGTCCTTTGGAAAGCAAAATTTCAAGCCTTATTGGCCACGGTTGATTAAAGCACCGAAAAGCATAATTTCCAATCCATTTTATTTGACATTTATTTCTTTCGCGATTAAACTCGCCACTGCCATCAATCCGCCACCACCGACTGGTGGAACCCATGAACCATGCTGTGGTGTGGTGAAATGGAGTTCAGTGCTAGTTAAATATTAATTATATTGTGTGGCGCGTGGCTTTGACACTTGTCGACTAATTGCAACAAATGAGCTGCCTAATGCCGCAAAAACGTGTCGTTGCGGCGACATGGTCACCGCCTGCCCGGCTGCCCGGCTGCCAGTGCGAGATCCTGTTAATATTTAAATAAATTTAATTTATTTAATTAATTAAGTTGACACGACAAGTGCAACAGTGTTAATATTTAAGTGCATGCAAATAAAGGCCATGTTGCAACATCTGGCTGACACTTGCAACTGACGTCGCATGAATATTTAGTGCATATCTGTAATCAAAATTTAATCATGTTTCCAATTAACCGGAGAAATATGTGCATGCATGCGTGTGCGTGTGTGTGCGGTGGTGTATGTGGGCGCCACGGTCGAAATGTTACTCATACGCCACGCACGCCAATTAAGTTTATCAGCGCATTTTCCACATCGTAAGCATCGCATTTGGCAAACGCACGACACAGGGAAGGCGCCAAGGGGGGCAGGGGGCGGCGTGTGAGCTGTGTGCCGAGGCAAGAAATGAATGGCGCGCCATAAAAACATAACGCAGCGCCTAATTGCGGCAATTAAGCCGACATCATGAATGCAAATTATGTCGTAAGCTCGCATAAAAACTGTGGCTGAGGCGCTACAACAACAACGGCAAAAGCAAGTAAAGTGAACAAAATTCCAGCAAAACGATGGCGGTGAATGCGGGAAGTCAGACAAGCCCAGGCGCCCTCAACCCCCTGACTCTGCGCGCAACGCCGCAGGCAATGCGTAGCCTGTCTGAAGGAAAAGCAAATAAAAATTGGGAAGAAACGCTAATCGCATTACTCGGCATTCGTAAATACTTCTGTGTGGCTAAATATCAGCGTCTGTGCATTTCTGTTCACATTTCCATATTTATTGTGTATGTGTGTGTGTGTGTGTGTGTGGGCGCGCCTTTGTCTACATACACAGCTGCGCGTGAATCGCTCGACTTAATTTGCTGCGAAGATAAGCGTCTTTAGCTGTGCAGTCGAGCAGCAAACGCGAAGGTAAACTTTCGTCGTGCCGCCGCGCGGCGCCTCAGCCTCCTCGAGCAGACTGCACAATTGTTTTCGCGGCTTGCTTTCTTTTTATGGCTTTAAGACATCTCTTCGGGCACTCTCTTGTGTGTGTGTGTGTGTGGGGGTATGGCTGTTTGTGAGCGAAAACTTTTCCCTCTAATGTTTGTGGGAAGCGCATTACAACAGCCATTAAACGCCGACAAGCACAATGAAGTCGCGGCATCCGGCACCGCAAATATCGCTTTAGACACAACAACAAAAGTACTTTGCTTACGTTTTGAGGTATTTTTATTGACTTCGTAATGATAAGATTTGGGTGTGAAATTTAATAGAACTGAAGGTCGCATTTTTCATAGCGATTTTTCACTTCTATTGAAGGCCATAAACCATTGCGGGCACGGATATGAGAGGTAGTTTGAGATTCTGCATCAAAAATTGACAAGTATGTGTTTGCAGCGCCAAACTAACACGATACAACAAAACTTAGCTGAGTGTCCAAACTATCTCTAACAGCTATTTGGGGTTGGGCCACCAACAGTTCAGGAAAGGCGCTTTAAGTGTCGGCAATGCCAGTAATTCCTGCTCCATGAAATTCCGCCCAATATGAGAGTGGTCGAACACGCTCAACAAATTCATGAAGCTCGCACTGCCTCATTCACCAGCGCACACCTTGCAGCCGCATAAACGACACTCCCACACATACACACACACAAAATCAATGCGGTGCAAACCATACACTGGTGATTGCGACATTTGCAGTTGATTGAATTCGTAATGTAACCAAATTATTTTCACTTGACCACCTTTTCAATTTCCGTGCGCAAAAATGCTCACAGCGGTGAAGCTCGTGAGCGAGCGAGCAGCCACCGTTCGCCCCATAGAGCCCGCATCGAGGCGTCGATGTGTTCAGTGCGATTGCACGGGGTCGGTGCGGTCGGGAATGGTGTGGAATGTAATGAAATTTACCACACGAATAGACAATCGAATGCATTCACATGGAAGGGCATTGAATTTGAGTATTGTGGTTAGATGGCATCTGGTTGGCTGGCAGGCTGGTAGCCGGGTTCTGGTGAATTTCCAGTATTTGCTGAGCAAATCAGATGGGGCTTTGTCAGCGAACGGCGAGCCCAAAAAGAGGGTTCAAAACGCTTGAGGTGGGAGAATTTTACTGCATTGACAACAGTGAACATAGAAAAGTACTGGAAACCAATATATCATCAATACCTTCAGTGATTTTTCAAAGATTTCGGCTTTTACAAAGTCTGTACTGCGACTTTCTGAGATGTTCGCCTATAAAAAGTAAATTAAGGACATCCAGCTACTGACTACGAGTAACTCCTAGTAAATTTTCGAGCTACTCCAGGCTATCAAGAAAAACCAAAACTATTAAAAGCACAACGCAACTTCGACTTCTAGCAAGAAAACCAAAGCTATCTAATATAAGCTGCGTTGAGCAGCATTCGCCTAAAGTCACAACCGCCGCCGGCGCTGTAAATATGTGCATATAAACGCAAGCCAATTAAGGGTAATGTGGTGTGATTTAAGTGCCGTAAAAATTTACAGGCTATAAAACGCTCTGCTGCGCTTCACTTCTCCTCCAGCGCCTGCGGTTCTTTAATGATTTTGCCTTTTTTCTTGCTTGACATGTTCGCCCGTTTGCCAGGTGTGCCGAGCCCGTGTCTTCCAATGTGAAATGCTCCGCTAAATATTCGTCAGTCGAGCAGTTTGCTACTTCCGTTCATTTTCATCAGCTGTCTGCTGTCAATTCTGTTGTCACGTGCCGGGTCCCCTTGGTCCTGCTTCCACGACCTCGTACTGCATTGCAATCCACTCATGCCGCTGTCAAATGGGTTTGCAAGCTCTGCTTTGCGGACGAAGTGTATTATAAATTTTATTTCCTCTCAAATTATTTCACAGTTATTTCTCTGCGCTCACTCAGCCGTCAACTCGGCGGCAGGATATTAAACGCTGTGTTGATACATCATGAGAAATTAGGTTGGTCACTGTCAGTTTTGCACACCAGTGTAATTACACATATGCACATACATATGTATATTAAATATTGTCCTGCAATTGAGGGCAGTCATATATTTTTCAACTCAAATTAATAATTTTCGGTTGGATCGCGATCATCACTGATTCATTACGGCGATTCAATGCGGTGGAGGGTTTCAGCGTATGTACAAGCGCTTGAACATGTTGCATATTAACAAGAAAACCATACAGTTATGTACAGAGAAAAGGTTTAGAGAACTAACGGACACTTTAAGGTGGAGCTGGTATAGAAAAGCAACTAGCGAGGTTAACTTCAGATGAGGATATTTGACTTAAAGCTTGTGTTTGTCAAAGTCTGAAAGTAAGACTGTCAGCCGAGCTCTGGCTACTAAACACAATAATTAAGAGAGATAAACAATCAGAGCTAAAAAAAAACTACTTCATTCAAACATTCTCTGGTAAAAGTGTTGCTCAATGTACAAAACTCGATATTTTTTGCGTGAACCCAAAGCGCGGCTTTTTGGTGTATTGAACAAATACATTATTATCCACACTGACCGTAATTAACTGGATAATTTTCTTTTTTACTTGCAGAAAGATTTGTACGTGAGCAAAGTTGATCCGGGTTCGCCACGCGCCGAGCGTAAACTTTCAGCCGCGACCGCGCCATCGATGAAAACAAAGTGGCTGAAAGCATTTAGAAGCCTAAAGCCGGCTTCCGGTTCAGCACCCGCCGATAGGTGAGTCTAATTATCGATCTTATCTTTTACAAATAACATACAAATACGCCTCACAAGCGCTCTTAGAGAGCAAGAGCGAAAAGCACATACTTTTCTCACGTGTATTCCTAGATTAAGTCAGACCACATTACAGTGTTATAGTTATAATAATATAAGGAAGATATATATAAAAATTGTGTATTTCTATGTAGTTGAGAGTTGTATATTTGTACTTAGCAATGAGAATAAATATGTAAGTCTAGGAAGCTTTAAGTTAAGTACGAATTTTGGACACTTAAGTATTTAACTGGATATAATTATGGATATCGTAATGAAAAAATGAGCGTGACAAGCTAATCAATGACGCTGATGACTAGTTGGACGTTCACATTAAACTTTCTTTTTGTTATAAACTCACATACATATTGTGTAGTCGAAGAAGTTGTTTCGTATTTTGTCAATAGATGTCGTTGCAGTCGTATATCTCCAGTGCTGCCAATGACATTGTGTCTTACCATATAGTGTTGGAAAGGTGAGATTTTAAGCTCAATTTAACCGAAAAAAATTAAAAAAAAAAAATAAGTTGAAAATTGATTAAAAATACGAAAAGATTTTTCGACTACCCAATATAAGAAGCTTTACTTTGAAGCTGCTCTTCACTCTAAACCCATCGCTGATTAGACACGCGCACAGCCACAGCAGTGAAACAGTTAAATGAGTAACTGTAAGAATCAAAGCGGTGCAACCAAATGCTGCCTGCAACAAACTTTGCTCGCTTGGTTGCTCGTTAAAAATGAACTGAGCCCACAAAATAGATAAAAATTGTCTACTCTGTAGAAAAATTGGAAATTATTCAGGCAGCTGCATATTTCAGTAGTTTACCGAGTGAAAATTGCTGTCTAAAAGTTTGTGGCACAGAGCTGCAACATCAGCAGCAGCGGCCGCAGCCGGCACATACGCAGCCACAGGGCGGAACGGGGCGGCGCGGGGCGTCCGAGCACACTTGCATTTCACACTAAATGATTTCCCCAAACGGCCGATGAGCACTCGCACTGATTGCGGCCGTTTGGCGCCGCGTCAGGGAATTTCAAAATGCCAGCTTCATAACGGGACGCAAACAAAAAATAAAAATGAAAATAAAAATGGAAATAAAAACAGCAAATGTTACATGAAAATAGAAATGCCGCAAAAAATTGAAAAATTCATATGCTTCACACAAATACCGAGCTGCACACACACATACACATACAAGTGCATTGATACTCTCTCATTTGCGAATTTTGCGCTTACACATCAAGTTGGGCCTTGAAAAGGAAAAAAAGAAGAAGCTGTGACGGCATATCGATAGACGGGCACCGACAGAGGGCACACTCACACACACTTATAAGCATGCGGCATGTGTCTGTCGGTCTTGTGTATTTACTGAGTCGTAAGCAGAAGCTGCTTTGCCTTATGTAATCATTGAAATGTGAAATTTGCAATGGAAAATTATTATTTTTCACCGCCGCCGCCAACACCACTGTCGCCACCGCGATCCATTGACGGGTGTGTTCGTGGGCGCATTGAGCGCCTGAAAGTATGCTAAGCGGCGCGCTGCGACGGCCGGTACTCGAGTGTGTGCGTGTGTGTGTGTTGCCAGTGCTGACCACGAAATGCCGCCTTCTCATTGAGCACATCAAATAGCAGCGCCGCAGCCCGCGTGGCTGAGAGATTACCGCTTCAAAGCAAACAAATCAAAGCGAAATAGACCATGTGGCACATGTGATTTCAGGGCGCAGGAAAAAAGTAAAATGCTCAATGAAAACGCTGATTGGCGCTGCCGCTTTTGTGTCAGTGCATTCGGTGTGCGGCGCTTTCCTGTCAAGCGCCATCAGCAACTATCTGCAACAATGAAAACCAGCTGTGTTGCCGCCAACGCTGCGACTGTGGCAGATACTAAATATGTGGCAAAATGTGGAAAATATTGAAATCTCCTTGAGTGTTACAGGCATAGGCGCTAACACACACACACGCCCGAGCTTGTGCTTTGCAGTTAAACATTTGCCTGTCACTCGCGTTATTGTTGTTATTCCTGTTTTCGCTTTGCAAATTCCTGCTTATTGCAATTGCACACGGCGCTCTGCGGGTTCGCCATTTAATCCGCGGCGCTGTAAATATTTAATGCAGCGCCACTCCGCCCGCTGCCTGCCTCTGACAAATGCCGTCAATTGCTGGGCACTCCGTCCTATATCAGCGAGCGCAAGAACGGAAGGACAGCCGCCAGCAGACGAAACGCGGCGAATGTTGGGGAAATGTTGCAAATATTACATTTAACTAATGAGTAGTTCAATGCGGTTGCTTTGCCGCCTTGCCGCCCCGCCGCAGTGCCAAATGAGAAGCGTGCGGTTGTTTGTGGCGGCATCACTTTGGCGATTGAAATTCAAATAAGTTTGTTTTGCGCACTGCTCTGCGGCAGGGGGGTGGTAAAAAAAATTGCTTGGCAACTCTGGCCCACATCTGACCTTTGCTTGTCCGTTCGTCCCCACAGCTGTGCAGTGTTTTGCTTCTGCTCTTGCGGTTCAACCGACCGCAGCTTTCAGGTTTTCAGCAACTTTTACCTTTTTTTGTGGTTCGAAAGCAAGTTGGCAAGCGCTTGCTCGGGCATCTGCAGGACATAAGTCCTTTATCATTATCGATTGCTTGGCTATGAAATTTGCACAAAGCTGATGCATTTCTGCTTTTGGCATATGCTAGTTGCGGCAGTTTTCAAATCAAAGCAGATCTCTCGACCCCGGAGAGGAGCGGCAACTTACTGACATGTATTAGTTGGCTTCTTGCCTCTGTAATAATAATTGGTCTTTCTTTACTGAGGGCCATGCAAGCTGGTGGTTGAAGTGATGGAGTTCCTTTCCTGCGGACCTTCATTCAAATAATAACATTTAATAAACGCTTTGCATATCGAAGGGAATAAGGAAACAGATGCTTCGAGTTCTGAATTTCCTGAAATATATTTCTGGAAAAATTACCAGACAAAAATTACAACAATTTTTAATTTTTTTGGTGGATAAATTAAACCGGAGAATTTCAGGCATACCCTAAAACCACAAAGACCGCAGTGAAGCTAACATATGCCATCATCTGAAAAACCTGAAAACGCGGTGCCCGCGATTCGCCCAAATCAGCGATTTTTTCGCATGAACGAAGCTCGCGTGTCGCGTGTCTTCTATTTTTCAGCAGAAAAACATTTAAACAATACAAAGCTTTGGTCGTTTTCCTCTTTAAGTGTGTGTGGATGTCTGTACTCGGAACTAAGTACATCACCATTTACACACACACACACACACAAGTGTGGCATGGCCAATGTTGTTTTTGCTGGTTGAAATTCACGCGAACAATTGACTAAATCAGCTGCCCGCGTGCGGTTTAAGGTCAAGCAACGGCGCTGCGCCGTAAATACGCTCCGCTCTGGGCCGCGGCTCTGCGGCTAGCGCGCGAAATGTTACGTGTGCGACAGGAAAGCCCGGCAAAACCCAAGTGACAAATTGCCTTGCGTGTCACATTGCATGCATAAGTAAGTGCCGTGTTGTTGTGGCTTAAATTTACAACAACATGCGAAAGCAGACCTTGCTTTTGCACACATTAGGGTGTGATTCGCTTGCTCAACATACCATTACATAATGTCTTCGTTTGAACTCAGAAGCTTTTTTCTGCTGGAAAACTTTTTGACTCACAAAGCCATACTTCTTGCCGAATGTGATTACGCCTCACGGAGTCTCCATTCAGCAAATTTATTAAAATCTACTTGGTGCACTTGGAAAACGCCGCCCTAACGAGCCAAATATATGCGGAGGGACCTGATGTGTGACGATTTGGTGATTATGGCTTGAGGCCACAACTCACACGCCACCCGACGCCTTTGTATACCCGTGGCATGCAGATGTGTATGTGCGAGAGTCGTGTGAGAGGTCAGCTAATAAAGCAGCAACCATTGCATTCACTTAAGTACCGTTAGCTAATTGACTTACTTGTGTACTTTCACTTTTAATTACGGTTTATTAGTGGCACTGAGTTGAGTGGATCGGTGTAATCGCGAAATGTTCGAAACGCTGGATTTGCCGCTAAGCTCAGCCAAAACAACCAAATAACAGAACAAAAATAAATAGAACAGCAATTAGGTGCATACGTGTGTAATTAGGGTGCTGCGAGTGCAGCGCTGCCCGCCGAGCAGTTATTTCGCGCTGAGCGTGTGAGCCTCATTTGCATTCACACATTATCGAAGCGGCCTGTGTTTGACTGCAAACTGAAATAATATAATCCACTTATTCCAAATAATAAATTATTAACCCAATTAATGGATGCGGAGCGTACAGTGTTGGAAATGCAAATACTGCGAAATACTTTTGTATAGAGAAAACGAGTCGAAAGAGTGAGCTTCGTGCAGTAATCTTTCAAAAGCGGCACAAACATAAATTAAAGAATTATAGAGGATTAATATTTATTATGATGTTCGTTATTTTCCAAATTGATGTTTGCTTCGTCTAAGCGTTCCTGTATCAAATTTCTTTTCCTTGTATATAGTATGGGCTTTTTTGATATTTTGCATTAAGCAATTAAGTCCACGACTCTTGAAAATGTAGGTTCTTAGAGAAAAGTTTTCGCTCTAGAAAAAAAATCTGGAACAAAGTCATTCCATTAAACGTTATACGCAGTTAAAATTTTTCATCGATTGGCTTTGGCATTCCTACAAGTGATGTCTGCAGTCTGCGTTGCTCATACGTCATGGTGTACTATGCAAATTCATAATTTTAACTGGGTATAATATCTAATGGAAAGTTCGTTTGAAAAAATAAAAAATTTGTTTAACGGAAAATTTTTTATTATAATTTCATTTACACAAATATGTAAATTTATTGGCTTCGCAGATCAAAAATTTGTTCCGAAAGATCCCATACTAAAAATATGGTTAAAGTAATAAGATAACTTTTTGAAAAACGGGAAGCGTTATTATATAAAACTCAACTTTGGAAATAACGGACATTCTAATATTTTAAACCAGAAAATATTGGGTAGTCGAAAAAGTTGTTTCGTATTTTGCTAAAAGATGGCATAGCAGTTGTATATCTTCAGTGCTATAAGTCACAATGTGTCATTCTAAGCAGTATTGGAAAGGTGAGATTTATTGGCATAAATATAAAAAAATAGCTGAAGTTTGATTAGAAATACGAAAATATTTTTTCGACTACCCAATATAAATTCCTATAACATTCGGTTAGCAATACCCATAACATTCGGTTAGCAATAAGTTACTAAAATAAAATTATGGTTAGCAGTTAAGCAATAAATATAAATATTATTTAAAATAAAAGTTTTAAGAAATACTAGGTAAATCTATAGCCTAATATTATGACTATTTTATAAAAAATTATTATTAACCAAATAAAAGTATTTAAGAGAATAAATTTAAGTAATTGCTAATGACTTATACTTTTATTGCGCAATTAATTCACAATTAATTTAACACATCGAATAATCCAATTATTTTGTTGCATACATTTTGTCATTGCCTAAACCGAACCGCAAATCAAATAATCAAAAATCAACAAAAACGTTTCTGAAATAATTTTGTCATGCGAAATCACACAAAATTCAAAAAATCAAAACAAACAAATCAAATATTCATACGGCAAATCGTTTATTGCAAAATCTCTTCACCCAGTCAACCACGTCCAAATCAAATGTATCACGCCGTCTCAACTGTCTTGACCTTAAGGTAATGAAACAAACAAACAACAAAACATATGAAATGCATAATTTTCCAGAGTTTTCGTTGGTGAAGTAGGAAGCTACTCTGTTATCTATTGCAAGTATCATTACATCAATCGTACACCTGTGTGTGTCTGTGTGTGCACTCATAACGCATGCTTCCCCGAAAATTGGTTGACACGATCCTTGAAAATCCCATGATCATATACACAGCTTAAAATTCCAAATTCGATCACCTTTTTGTAAATATGTATGTCTGTGTGTGCGAGTGGTCACTTCTCTCCCGTCCCCTAAACATTTACTCTTAAGCTTAAGTATTTGTTGTTGCTATATAATCATATGTATTGTCTAATGTCCCGAATTGTCCTCACCTACTAACCTGTATAAATGAAATTGCATTTGCACACACACAGATCGAAGTTATTTTCCTTGTAAATCTACCAATAATTTACCTTAGAAAATTATTAGCTCCTGTAGCCTCCTCCGAACTGTTGGCCTATCTAAATATAGTTTTTGAAATAATTTGTTGAATGAAATGACTCCTTTTAAACTCCTTGTTGATCCTTCCTTGCCTTCGTTATTGCTTATGTATACAAATATAATCAAAGGCGAGTTTAATTTAAATTAATATATAAGTAAAGGTGGCTGTGCAGCAGCAGCGACGGATAATCAATTCCCGTCACGTTCGGCTAACAAAATTACACTCTTAATTGAACACGGCGCTGAGTTCTCCCTGCAAATTTACTTGAACACATTTCCGCCAGTTATGAGAGTAAGTGAGAGAGAGACAAAAAATACGCAGGAAGTTGTATTTACTGTTATTTCGAACTTAAGGTAGATTGCTAGGTAAAGTGGCTGTCTGACGATGCACCTAGACCTTTAGCAGGTCCATTGTGAAACTCATGAACAAAAGTTGGGAACAGCTGCCTCTTAGTACTAATTTCTCGAAAGTTTTTGGTCTTGTTTTCAGTTGAAACAATTTGAAAATTTCGCAAATCTATTTTCGGCACTTTCAACCAAAAATATTGCAAGCTACGACGCTTAAAGTCCCTTTCATAAACAAAATTTTGTTTGGCATACCCTCCGAACTTCATGCAGCGAAATTACTTTGAGCTTACAGGTAATGCCGCCAGCCTAAAGGTGACCTCACACAAAGGCAGAGCCTTATGGCAAGCATCACCTTCTTCGTTATTATTTCATTCCATTTCTCTCCCGCTTATGATATTTATTTAGTAGCGCAAAGTCAATGAACCAAAAGCCCGAAAGTGGTGGGCCCATTTTCAAAATATATTCGGTCTCTGTCTTATTTGTTGTAATGCTTCGGCGCGAACTTAACAACTCCATAAAGCTTCCAACTTGGAGTCAGACACCAAAGTGTTAAGCAAAAGTGGGGAAAGACGGATTATCCAACATGTTGAATTGCAAACATAAATATTAAGTTCCGTACGAGAGAGGGGAGGAGAGGGCGCAGTCAACGAGACATTCACGGAAATCGGTGAGCGCACAACGGAGCGCGCCAGTTTCGAAAGACAAAGCAGAAGGCAAATATGAAAAAGTGGCGCAGAGTTGGTGGCACTTAAAAGTTGGACTCGGTCGAGGGATTGCAGGCGGCGTGGGCGACACGACAGAAGAATGAAGAAGTACCGAAGCCAAGGAGCAAAAGTAAATCACAAAAGTTTTCGCATTTCCCGAAAAAGTTTTCAACATTTTTTCTTCGCTTTTTTTTTTGTTCGCCTTCATGAGCACATACATACATACATATGTACACATGTGAGTTTTCGTTTGCTTTTTACTCGACTCGGCTTGAGTTGTCTGTTTGTTTGCCTCCAGCAAATACGAGCAATATGAGCACATACATGTGTGCGCAAACAACAACAAACAGCGAACAAACAAAGAACTGAATTTGGAAATATATTTTGCTTGCTTAAAGGATTTATGCGAATAGATGCTGCATAAATCGCAGATGGCTTCTCATTTTGGTCTCCGTACGAGTATATTCAATAGAATGAAAAATTAATATTACGAGCTGTAAGGGCGTATCTGCAGTAAATCTTCCAAGCAGAAGCTCCACCACATGCAGAGAAGCGCTTCACTTGCCCTTCAATAGCGGTGAAAAGCCGACATTTCGAAACTAGAATATACTACTGTCCTTAGTGCTTTCAGATCAGGCACAGCTGTTTGTAATTATTTCAACCTCTCCGAGAAGCTGAGGGTCGCACTCACTTTTCTCTGCTCACATACGTCAATCGGGAGTTTATAAAATGATCGGGGTTAAGATGTGGTTTCAACCAAGTGATTAAGAGCACTTAATTATTTTTTGTTGTTCTGTAATTGCACAACCCTTTGGAACCTTTAGATCAACTTCTACTAACTTTGCAAACGCTAAGTTCATTCGTAATGTGAATAAGTTTCTAAGGTTAGCTCGAAATATTCTACACTGACAGAGACAAAACTCAAATCATATAAAAGTAATTGTAAATTCACATACCTAAGTGCACATGACTAACTGTAGATGTTAACACATGCCTCCTAGCGCCCATACCTCCGCAAACTCCCCAACCCGCTTTCGTGTATATGAGCCTCTAGTTCAGTTCCACTCCAGCTCCTCCTGCCAACAGCGTGTAAATTCTTCCGAATTAAAAAAGTAAAATATCCAGCAACAACAAATACGTATTTAATTCCTTTCGGTTTTGTTTCGTCCACGAAGTTTGTACGTATGTAGACTATGTAGTTATGTCAGTAGTTGTACATAAAACAAAAACCACAAGTATGTTTGTAATGTTGGAATTTATCTCCTACACTCTAGTTAGACACACATTAACAGTTACCCATTTATCCAACTAAAGCGATTTATTAAAGATGTTAAAATATTTCAGTAGAAATGCAAGCACGCCCAACCCTCGCATCTCCTTCTCCCCCAAATCTCTTACGAAGAGCTGCCCCTCCTCCAACACACCCAACTCTTGTACATATTATCCTTGGATATATTTATTTAGACAACATTTATGGTAGATGAGCAGATTTGCCAATGCTGAACTATTTCGTATTTCTCTTGAATTTTTCATAGCCACGACTCATGTACAACTCATGTTCGTAGGTAGTACGTGTGTGCGCTAACCGACGTCACAAGCGTCGCTTGTTTCTTAAATCTTCCATTTTACTTTAGAATTCCATAGGAATTTGCTATAATTATATTGGAATCTCTCTTATAAGCATATACTGTATCTAATAATTCGTTCATTGTATTTACTTCTTTTTCGCATTTTCATTCAAATCATTTTGCAAGTTTATTTAAGTTTTTTGCGTTTGAGGTTTCGAGTTTCTTGAAGTGTTTGCTTTTATTATTTTTTACGTGTAAGCTTTATGACAACCGGTTTGGGCTTTTTTCAAAAAGACTGGTGCACGATAGCAAGAAGAAAGCAGCGAAAAGTTGAGCTGCGCCCGTGCAAGACCATAGTCTCGATTGTTCACGAAAGGTGCCTCGAAGTTCTCGATTCTGATTCGATTGTGGTAAGCTTGTGTCCTCGGCGCTTTGCACCCATTTAGTCAATTGAATGGATGGCATTTCACTACTAAGCCTCAAGTGTAACCAATGTAGAGTTGAGGTTTAACGCAAAACTTGATTCTTTAGTTCCCTTAAGGAAATCTGCATTACAAAGGAATTTATATTTATTAAATAATGCAAAGAAGTCACTTTTAGCTTGTTGTTTGAAAATATTAAAAATTCTGAAACATTTCTGCCATTCAAATCGGAGATTTTAATGAATTTTGGAATTAATTGTTTCGACTTTGTTTAAGGATGCTGGAAAATGAAGCTCAGGTCACTGCCTTTTAACACAGCAGCACAGGAATCCCAGAAATAAAGCTCAAACTTTTTGCGCGGATGAGCTCGATGAGAAGTTTGGTGCATAAATGTTTCAAATTTTCATTTCGCTCACTCTAAGACTCATTAAAAGTGCTGAGTCTTCATCGTTACAAGGCAAGTGAGAGTTGCATATAAAATACAGAATAAATATCCCAATTGCTGGATAACAAGACGCGCATGAATGGCCAAATAAACAGGCCGTTAGGCAGGCAGATATCAAAACAACATATGCCTCACACATACATGCAAACTTGCATATGAATCTTATACATAAGTAAGTGTGTGGCCGACTGAATGTGCGTGTGTGTGCTTGGCATTTGGCAAATAAAACGTAATAAATTTAGAAGCGCTCAGAATTTGTGTAAACATCGAGTTATTTCAGTATTGTAGATGTTTGTTGGTGTGTAAACGGTGACAAATACATTTCACTTAGCGGAGACTAGTCGTCATTCAACTGAGTAGTCCACACCTTACATTTCCCATTCAAAACTAAAACTCTTTGTTTCACAGCGAAGTTTCGTTGATGAGTTAGGGGAAATGGTAGCGGTCTGCTCCGACCGCAAATGCCGTTAATTAGTGTAATAAAGGGAGCAAAAGATAGTCCTTAGAACAATTTTCTGTGCGGATGAAGTTACAAGAATACAATAAATTGAAAATCCAACTGCGGCCTGTGCAACAAACTGGCCTGCATCGTACTAGTTGCGGATTGGAACAAGCTCACATCAAGTCCTACTGTTTTACGCTGGGTAAATGAGTTTGTAAATACGCATTTGGCAGCGTTTGTTTCAGTTTGTTCATATTTCGTTGCCGAAGCTCCAATTCAACGAGCAAATAATGCAATGCAAACATCAACAATGAAACTATAAACAACAACAACAACAATTAGTGGTAGTGTCGGCGGAATAGACAACTCGTTCGCAGACGAACGGGCCCACCGAAATGGACCAATGACCGAGCGCTCGCCAACTCACACACGCACATGCATATGTGTGCCTCGTGTGTTCCTCGTGTGTGTGTGTGTGCAATCGGCTGAGATCGAGCTGTTGTATGCATTTAGGAACGCGCTTTGTGAATGGACAGCGGCGAATAAACAAAGCGGCGGACAAGGCGCATCTAACTAGATAAAAACTACAGTTATGAATTTGCAACAATACAGAAGCAACAACAACAACGCATACATGAAATGAAAATCGCGGTAGCAATGCAAATGAAGAAGACATCAAACAATAACAACAAAAGCGCGCAACAATTGCAATAATAATAAAGCAAAAACAATACAACCAACAACAGCGTTATGATGCCGACAATGAGCAGTACAAAGCCCAATGGCAACAACAACAACAGCAGCAATGGAAAGCGTGTCAGCAACGGAAGGACGTGTACTTGTGCATGTGTGCGTGTCAGTGTGTGTGTGAGTGTCTGCAGTAATGCAAAATGAATAAACTGCGTTCGAAATTGGTTGCGTATACGCCACGGTGCACGGAGCGTAAAATGCCAGCAAATTAATGATAAGCAAGCGCACGTGCACATGCACAGACGCGCACAGACATGCACAGCGCATATGCAGGCGTGTTTGTGCAATAAATATTGCTTTACGCACACATTTACACAGCGTAAATAACACGAGCGGCAGTGCGTGCGAGTGTGTGTATGGGTGTGTGCGAGCATTATGGTTAAATAAATTGTTATTGCTCATGTAAGCGGAAGCGTATGAAAGTAATTGGCAATGAAAACAAGATCTTTTGGGTGTTGAGCGAAAGTGAAATGAAATATTTTTTACACTTCGCTGCGGCGATACAGTTATGCCCGAGGATGGGCGCATGTGTGTGTGGGCGGATGCGCAAATGAGCAGTTATTTGCATTTCATTTTAAAGAGTTATTAAATTCAGAATTCTCCTCTACAATATTTTCCGTACAAAAAGTGTAATATGGAAAACAGTTATTCTACAATTGTTCAGCGGCCAACTGTAAACTAATGGTGCAAAATTAATTTGTTTCAATTGAATTAATTAGCAATTCACTTATGTTGTGTCACTTGTGTAACAACTGCCATTTGCAATTGACAACTGCCTCGGATTATGAATTAATTAATTTAAATAATTTTGTTATAGGATGATGAGCGCAAAAGAATATAAGTTTTAAATAACGTATGCCGATAAGAGCCTCCCAACCGCAGATCACTTGCATTCAATTCCTGATTATTTTACTTAAGAATAACGGTCATGAAAATATTTACCACAAATAAACATTTAAAAGAGCGTTTTAAACTAGAAATAAACTAAATAATTTCTTTTTATAAATATTTTTAAATTTAACTATTCAAAAATATTTTTCAAAATTCAAATTATTGGGTAGTCAAAAGAGTCCTTTCGTATTTCTAATCAAAATCCTACTTATTTTGTTTTATATTTATAATGAACTTTAATGAACCAAATATGTATCATTTTGGTCGACCACCTTTTGACATTCTTTCGCTAGAGACATTATTCCATCAGTGTAAAACTTTCCTAGTTTCTCGGCGAAAAGATGCGACAAGTAATTTTCATAGGCTTCTCTTGAATCCACCTTTCCTCCATTAAGGGAGTTCTGCATTGCTCGAAACAAATGGTGGTCCGATGGGGCAAGATCAAGGCTATATGGTGGATGCATCAAAAATTCCTAGCCAAGCTCTCCCAGTTTTTGCCGAGTATTCAAAGGTGTGTCTGGTCTAGTGTTGTCCTGATGGAAGACAAAGCCCTTTTTGTTGATCAGTTCTGGCTATTTTTTCCGATTGCTTGCTTCACTTAGGCTACTTGTTACATTTGCTCTTATGCCCTTAAATAAATTACTTTCACATCTTTTGGAAATGTAAAAGGATTGTAAAGTAAAGCAATCAACTTCGAAATCAGATGGGATGAATTTTATTTTGTGCATATTTGGCAATGCTGGTAAAATATTGCAGCGTCAAGCCGATAAAATCAGCGCAGAGCATGCACAATGCCTTAGTAAACACATATTTACACATGCACAATACTTACATGTGTGTATGTGAGACGCAGCACGCTGCATCGCAAAGTCAATAATTGCAGACGGGCGTCCACACACACACATGCATACTCAAATACACTTGCGAATGCCTCGATCTGTTGCCACTTGCACTTTTTATATACGGGAGTATGTGTGTATGTGTGTGTAAGCGCAGATAGGCAATCAGTAATTGGATATTGTCCGTTAACATGACACGCAAACATATCGCTGACACACACACAAACGCGCACTGATACAAGTAAATGACATTTCGTATACACCGTTGCGTTTACATGCTTTCGGGAAGTATGCGAGCGCGCTGCTTCGCGGACGGGTGTCGGTGGCAGCGGTGGCTTCGGTGGCAACGTGCCACATTTCCACTTTACTTTTTTCCACTCGCTGGCCAATTTGTCAGTTTAACAATTATCATTGCCACTGTTGTTGCTGCAACCGATAGCGTTGTTGTTGCTGCTGCCGTTTCTGTGACAGTTTCACCGCTGCTGCAACTGCTTCATTTTCATTTCACGCTGCTTCTCTTTGCAGCATTTTTTGCACTACGACTTGTTATTGTTTACAATTCTCATATTGTTGTTGCCATTTGCCACTTTCGCTTAATTCAATATATTGTATGTATGTCTGTGTGTGATTGGCTCTTATTTTCTCGCTCATCCGTTATTTTAAATCCCCATTCATTTTGCAAGCTAATTGATCGATCGTCCTGTGACCGACAGTCGCCAAAAAAACGCTGAGCTTACGTGCACGTGCTTTAGTACATATGTGTGCCATGGCGTATACGTAACAGAGCACACAAATGTTACAATTTCAAGTCCTTACGGATTATTAGAGCAAAACAAATATTTCCAATGTATTTTATAACGGGAGCTCTGAAGATGCTTACTTTAGCAAACTCCGTATCCTGGGTGAGTATTACGGAGCTTCAAGAACCAGGCTTGCCATGAAGTGAATGGAAAAGGCACTTTTGTTTATTTATTATAATGTTTTGAGAGATGTAGAGAATCGGTACTGAGCAGCAAACAGAATTAAATATTGCGCCTTAGACCGGAGACCAATTTTTAGGTAACAGGGTCATGATTTTCAAAGAATGATATAACAAAATCGATGAAGATGAATAAATTTTCGGTTGCTTTCAAGTTCCAACTGAAAATGAAAAGTAGAGAAAAATTGCTACTCGATTTTGTACTTGTAAACATGAAATATAAGAGTCTCTTCTGAGGATCTTTTATCAAGCTCCTATTGTTTTTAAATTCTACATCAATTTCGACTTCATTATATGTTGTTCTCGATTGGTATTGGTTAAGTGTCTTCACTCTAAGCTAAACTTATATGTTTAATTGAATTTTTCCATAGTTTTTGTCTTCCATTTCTTTTTACTTGTTTATCGCTTTATTAACACTCATTTGTCCAGTCCAGTCGTCTGCGAGATCCATATTTTTCGAACATATGTTATATATTCACTAATTCTGCTTCCATTCTCTTGTGATTTGCTCGACAATTTAGGCGCAATGGAGCCGCCGGCTCGTCCTCACAGCCGCTGCGTCCCAACGAGGATGGCAGCCACCACCTGCAGGAGTACACCTACAAGAAGATAACCGCCTGCGACGTCTGTTCACAAATATTAAGAGGTAAGCCATTGCGCAAGCGCACACATAAAACAAACTACCGTTAATTATGCTAAGGCACACATGTCGATTTAAAATAATTGTTTTTTGCCCGCAGGCCACACACGTCAGGGACTACGCTGCCGCATTTGCAAACTGAACGCCCATGGCGACTGCGCATCTCAACTGCCGCGCTGCCAGCCGAAGCAGAAGCTACTGCGCCGACAGAAGAGCACTTCGGAGCTGGAGAACCGCGTCGATGTCGAGGAAGAAAGTGAGTTCTGAACGTTGCCAATGTTGATTGCCGACACCTCCACTAATATGTTGCACTAATATTTGCTTAACCGTAGCGGGGGTAATTAAAGGGCAGTTTGTTGTTGTACGAAAAGCAGCGTATTTGTGAATAAGTTGACAAAAGCTGTTACAACAATAGCAACTAAACGAACAAGAAAGAAAGTAGCGAGCTTATGCTCAGTTGGGTTCCTCGAGTCAGAAGTCGAAGTATATCCCAGCCAATAGGCGGCGCGGTTTCCTCTTGAAGATTTAGGGTTGTATGACATAGAGCTTCATAGTTTTTAGCAAAAAGCTACGGATGTTTCACGATTTCTTCAGCTATTTGCCAATACATTATTTACACAAAACAACTATTTTTTGAAGGTTATGTCTTTTTTCCTAAAAATTTTCACCTTCTCTTATCTTTTGTTTTCTTTTCATTATGTTAATCGGCAATTTGTTTTTTTTTTTTTGAAAATGTAACTCTTTTTTTCCTTTATTATAAGCTTAACTATAGCTTAGCTTCTGAAATTAGCCAAAATCTATCATAACTTGTTAGAAACTCTACTACTTAGCTGAGTGCCCTCACACAGTATCCTTAACCCACTTTTATGTTACTCTTCCAATTATGTGTGTACATCGAATTGTAGGTTAGAGTTACGTGCCTTGGAAACTTTATGCCTGAGATCTATTAACGAATAATAATAAATATAAAACAAAATTTTTTTCAAGTAAGAATAAGTAAAAGAAAAATCTGTGGCCATCAACACATAAGGAGCTGTCACATATGTATATATCCGAAATTACTAATGATAAGTCCATCACCAATCGAATAGTCATTTTTTTCTATTTAACAGTTAACTAAGTATTTTGAACACTAAATTTTCATATCTCTTACATTCGTAGATCAAATATTGGTAATCAAACCTGGGTTTTCCTAGAACATAAATATAAATTTTTTGAAAGTCACATTTATTGAGAGGCCTATGTGACTAGACAACTCAAGTGTAGGGACCAACAAACAAAGATTCTAGCGACATTATAGAGAAAGAAATTCCTGTGAGTAATCGAATAAGGTTTACGGCAATGCAATTTTATTTAAGTCTCAAGTAGAAGAAGCGGTGGGAAAATACTCGTATTAAGTTCACAGAGAGCGCAACATCAAAGAAGATACTACATCATTAACAAAGTGCTATCAGATAATTGGAAAACAAGGAGGAGGTACTCCAATATCGAAGCGCGAAGAACTTGAGCTTAGGTTGCATCCGCATCCTTGGCCTGAAATAAGAATTCTCGCGCAGTGCAACTACAATCCATTCCGAACTCGCACATAGATTCACTAAAAAAAGAACTTACTGTCCGATTTATCAAGTTCATACTCATTTGAATATTTGCACTGGCGAATCTTTAATCGAAAGAAACTCAAGCCCTCAATTGCATTTGACATATTTCCCATCGCTTGCATACTTATGAAATTTGCATCGCTTTCCACTAACGAAACGCTCTCCGCCCTCTCCGAGGCTTTCCTTTCAATTTGCATTGTCATATGCCGACAATATTTACCGTTACAACGGCTCAACAGCCATGCTGGCAAGCGAAAGAAAGAAAATCAAACCGAAAAAATATGAATTTCTAAGGCATTGTCTTGCAGCAGAGCGTGCCTGCCACGAAGCCGGTGCGAGGCGAAAGCAAGTGATTTCTCTCATTGTTTACCCAGCCACATGTACTTGCTAGAAAAAACAATCGGAATCCAATCTGTTCTGCTTTATTTTTCTTGCAAAGACAACTTTGAGCAATTGCAATTTCTTATTGCAACATTATTTGCTTTCTCCCCGCCCCCTCCCCCTCTTTGTTGTGTACTTTTGATGCAACTTCCTCGCCTTTCTTTCGCCCTTTCTTATTTGCATTATAATTGTAAAAGACGAGGCTGGCCTATGAATTTTCCCCGCAGAAAACACGTTCAAGTGCCGGATTGATTGCTGAGCATTTACCCATGCAATGGGCGGCGCGGGCGGGGCCAGGAGTGGCGTGTGGAGCATTCAGTTGGCAAAAGCTCATTTCCATCGAATTCTTTTTGAGCGCCTTCTTGCCTTTCCTCCATCGCTGTTGATTTACTTTGTTTAAGTGCCATTAAAGCAATTGCATTGCCCACACTCAGAGCGGTAGAATTGTGGAAAACGCTAGCAGAAATAGATTCAAGACAACAACGTCAGTAACATAATGTTTCTCTCGAGTTTTGAGCATGAGAAACGCTTCCCTTTAAGAACATATTTAATGGAAATATTGCTTTTAAGACTAGAGCCCTCTAATCCCAGCAAATATGCGTTAAGCAGGGAGCTCCGGTGCAACGAAAGAAGCCACAGAAGTCGCTTTGATTCGACTGTCAAGCTCCCGCCTTTCAATTTTGATTGAGCTTCGTTGCAGCAACTTTATCGCATTGCCAATTGGATCCTCAAACACTTCCCTTCAACCATATCACACTCGACACACTTAAATTTAGCTAGAAGATGCTCTTCACCATGCACTAAATGGATAGATATGTTAGGAGAGCGTTGGCGGTGTGAGTTCTGATGAGCAGACAAATCAATTGTGACAATCTGATTTGCTGCTGATTGACGCTTTTGTGTGCTTGGCAGCACGGCAGCCGTGCAACACACGCAACTAAGTTTCCTTTTCGAGCAAAAAGCGGAAACGGCGAGGGAAACTGTGAGCTCAAACTGCTCGGCCAAGAAGTTGTAGCGCACTTGGCAGCCAATTTCAGCGGAAACACTTGAATGAAAGCGCAGAAACAACACGCGTTCGTGAAATATTTTACTCGGAGTCAGTGCGCTGCCAAACTAACTGTAAATACTTAGGGACAAAATGTTGAAATTTGATTTCGAGAAACGTCGAAGGTGGCGCGTTTGTTGTAGTGACTTTAGGATCCAAGGAAATTCTTGCACAAAAATATATATCTTACAGTTATACGCCAAACATACACTCGCATTTTTGTCTCGTTTCTTATTCTGATTTATATTTTCGATTGAACTGATTACAAATCTCATGCACGAACTAATTTCTTAGAAAATAAAAAAACACACAACTTGTTTTTCATAAACTTAAAATTGGAAAGCAAAACAGAAAACGAATGATTTAAGCGATCTGCCGAAAGAACGTCATAAGAGATCTGGAAAGGTGGCATACGGTTTTTTAAAGCAATTTAACGGTTAACGGTTTTATTTTTTTAATTATTTATGATTTTTTTATTCGAATAACTGTTAAACAACAATCAAATTAAATTAATCTTAAGTACTAAAATATGGAAAAGTTTGCTTTTGTTTGTTGCGGTAAATACCTCTGGAGCTAACCCAGGTCACTTAAGTCGTTCGTAATCCTCCCGGCAAATTGCCTCTCATACACTCCATATCAGACGGAGAATAACCCGTGTGTAACTAAACTAAGTACAAAATTCCATCAATTGCAATATTCAAGGACCGGCTGAGGAGGGCATAAGGGCGCCAACGCCGCCACCGCCACTCGCGCTACAATCAAAGCCACCGCAGCAACAGCAGCAAACACTAGCCGACGAAGAGAACGCGTTGCCGGCGTCGCCCAATGCAAATCAAACAATCGGAAATCGAAAATTCCGCCAGAAAGTGCCGTTCATCGATCGCATCGCGCAATTAGGTATACGAAAGAAAATCACCAATTAAAAAAACAAAAAAAAAAAACAAAAAAAAAAAAATAGATGATTACACAACAGCAAAGCATAACGAGCATAAAACGAGAAGAATACTTTATCGTAGAAATTATTATTGCAGAGTAATTTGCTTTGTTTTGATTGCGTACATTCGTAGGTGCTGCATTCACAGACACACACACACACACAAACAGAATCGATTGGCTCGCTGAATGACAAACACCCAAATTATGACCAAAGTCACACCCAATTATCGCTATATATACATACATATATATTTACTCGTATATTCAAATAAATATTCATCGGTTGTAATCGTGCAAATGTGCTCGTACGCCAGAAACACGAAGTAGCAACGAAAGCAAAGGGCTACAGTAAAGTGCAAAAATGCAACCGTGTGCTTGCTTTAGTTGGCGCATATAGATCTATATACTATATATAAGCATATGTACATTATATAATTTCAAGTTTATGTTTAAATGTTTGGCCATTGCTTTCGAGCTTTAGTTTTAGTTTCCAAATTGATAAGTAATCCAATAGTTCCGGTACAAATTGAATAAAGTCTAGTCTACTGTGTTGCTTAGATTGGCAAAGCATGTCTTATTGAAATTAATCATCGCCAGTACGTCATCCAAATATTATTCAAATTGCGCTCATACCACCAAATCATCTCATAATCATGGCACTCGGGCCAGACATACATATGTATATCTATATTTATGAACTCGTAGTTATCACACGGCGCCGCCCAGTGGAAAAGCAGCCACCAGCGATCGGTAGTTGGCTGAGCAACTGACTGCTCTAAAGGTGTCAAGGTCGACCACAAAGCTTCATGACTTATAGCCTTTTCGTACAGCATTGAGAAATCCGTTTTGCCTTTCGCACACTCGGCTACTCGATTAACGATGGACTCGATGAACGATCAGCTGTTATACTTGCTTGTGTTCTTCATTGTGTAATTTTTTCGAATGATTAAAATTGATCAGCTGATTACTATTTTATCAATGTACACTACCAAATCCATAAGCCTGGACAACAACCCGCAGATTTGCATTCCAGTTTCAACTCGATTTGAATTCAATTAATTAATGTAGCAAAATACAGTTTCTATTTTGTATGGCAAGTGGATCTAAATTAGCGTTTTAATCAAGCAAACGCCGACTACTCCTCTGCAAAGCGACTATTATTTTTTTGCTGCCCCGATTGAAATACACGAGTGCCTAACGGAAAATCAAGCTTCACTTTGTAGAATTTTTTCAATTGGCTTACTTTGGGCAGTTAATTTGAAGCAGTTCTACAAATGACGTACGAAAATCATGCCGGCTGTCTTTTCTGCTGTGTGCTGCGCCAATAATTTTTCATTTGTTTTTATATTTAAAAAGAAGGCATTGAGTTATTTTCACTAATTTTGTTGTTCTTCAATTATATAAAACACAAGAACCACATGCAAACACAAACACAAACACGACACACAAACAGAATCGGAAAAGACGAAAACTCGCCGAGCTGAAAACCGAAACCAATCAAAGCACTTCTAATTTTGGCGCCGACTATGGTATTTGCGAAAATTTTTTGCATTCGATCAAAGAAATGCGAGAGTGTTTTGGTTCGTCGGTTCGGTCAGTACACCAACACAATCTTAGGAGCACTCTGCCAGGCACAACTTTTGTAGTGTTTTGAGTAGTTGATCATTAGAAGTGTTTCTTACTTGCTAGCATTAGTTTTATCATAATGACGTAGAACACTTTCATGTAACTGATCGAGAGAGAAAAGATGAGAGCGATGGATTAGAGTACCCAGTTCATAAGATCTATAAAGAAACTCATCGAACTTGCCTCCTGATTTGAACTCACTTCTATGCCAGTTATAATTTCCGCGATCTCCCTGTTAATAAGTATTAACCTACCTACGAATATTTGAATCCAATCATAAAAACACAAATTTCATTAGTATATGTAAATAGAAAACATGGGTCATCGTTATTAAGGATAAATATTTCCTTACTTTTTCAAAGAAATTGATGCTCACAAGAGTCAAGCTATCTCGATAGTATGACAGGTCACAAAACATCCGTTATTCATAACTCTTCTTCTTAAAAATTAAATACCAATCAGTTTCACAAACCTTAAATCACTTTTGTGAAGATTATTGTTTGACATCTTTGCTTGTTATAATCTTAGAAGGTTTTAGAGATCACGAAGTAACTATTATTAGAGTCTTTTGAGAATTCATAGAAATGCGATATGCGGTAATGAAATCATTCATAATATAACTTATCAATACTCTTTTTGCTATCTTTAAGCTAAGTATGAATATCTAGAAAATTTACAGCAAATCATTCCTCAGTCCGCATTCAATTACCCAAAACTTCATGTGTTTGACAAATTTGTTAAGAAAGAGCAAAATTAGTATTTATAATTTTATTCGATCGTGAGTCAAATTCTTCATAAACCCCTCATGCAATTTTTATTTTTATATCACAAACGACGTCTTATTTGGGCAAAACTGACACTGAACTGAAAAACTCATCAAAAATCCTACAAATATCTACTGGACTAACGCTAATTGGCAATCGACAAAATGCGGAACCACTGCCATCATAAAATTTTAAACCTAACTTACGAATTGGCCACGCCCATCCCACTTCGTGCCGAAACTTTACGAACCAATATTTTGCAAAATTTCCAAACATTTCTCGAACAGAGTTCACAGATATTGATCAAATCTATCGCGTACTCAAACAAACCGGCGAACTTAAGTCCGCGAATATTGCAGCGTCCACGACGGGAACCGGCGTAGTAGCCGCCAGCGCCGACAAATCCGTCCAAGGCAGCAGCAAAACGGATGGACCCGACATACAGATCGTCAATGTGCCTGACTATCCGGAACGTACCGGCATCATCGGCGGTCCGGGCAGCAGCAGCAGTACGGGCGGCCTCTCCGCGATAGCAGCCACGGCCGTGGCGGCAGCGCAGCGCGCAGGACGGGGCGTGCGACCGCCGCCGGTGCCCGTGCCGATACTTGGTGTGCAGTTGCAGCAGCAGGAGCTGGCGCAGCAACGCAGCGGTGGATTGCCGGTGCCGCAGCAAGACGTCTCGAGCAGTTCAGGTCCGCCATGTTTAATTCCTTCCATGATTGCTCTATTTCAGTTCACCTACCTCCTCTCACCACAAATTTTTTACTTTGAAGACATCTTTTGTCACTTTCACCAAACGTTCGATGCAGATTTACACATTCCATCACTTTTGTTCAGCGATAAATCACACGTTTTAGAAAAAATATACTTTCCTCCTACTTACTTATTTCCGAAGCATCTGAAGAATGCGTTGAGATTTCCTTAATCTCGAGTTAGCCCCTCCATGCACCACCCTGTGTCACGTGTGAATAATTTTTCGTTTCATTTATGCCATTGTGCCATTTTCTTTCTCTTTTTCTCCAATTAGAGGCTTGTAAAATATTAGTTTACTCTCTTTTAACTGTGTCTTCCGCTTGTCTCTTTCTTTTTCTCTCTCTCTCTCTCTCTGTCTCCTAGTTTGCTCGTTTGTATTTGTATAAAGTTATCAGTTTCCTCATTATATTTGTATACACTGCCGCTTTCCAAAGTCCCGCAAATCCTATTTTATCCAGTGTTACTTTTCATTTTTTAATGTAGCTCTTATTTTGAGGATGCTCGTTACGTTTGTAGCGGTTTTGTTTACATTCTATTTGTAGCGATTTTCACACAATTTATTTTCCCCTTCAAAACAGAATTGACTTACTTTGTAAGCTTTTTGCAACCGCAGAGTACAATCTGTATTTTTGAAATGCGTTCATAGAACCCGTCGACACAGCCTACGCAAGCTGTAAAGGTCTAGTGGCTTTCCAGTCTACAAACTTCCCACAAACTGCTTGCACACAATGCCACTCGTCATAACTCCTGCCACTAAACATGCCGCAGCCACCATTCACAGCTCACTTCTTCACTTCTCAAAAACTACACAAAATAATACTAAAATCCAATACAGCCACTATCCAATACTCAAACCTAAATATCACCAGCAACAACAATCCGAGTTCCACACCTTGAAGCATACTCACAAAGCCTTCGGTTTCCATAGGATTTCTGTTCTCTGTTTGGTTTCCATTCTGATTTTGGTTTATTTTTCCACTTGACTCATGCTTCCATTTTCGTAATACAATATTAATCAGCTAAAGTAGCCAATACTCGAACCGCTTTTATTGCTTGATGCTTAGTACTTCATACATACATATATGTATATATCATAGTAGCTGCGGTTTGGTGCGAAAGCAATATTTTCTATTTATGCACTTTCTTGCGAATGACTTTGCGCTTTGCCGCCGCTTTGTTAGCAAAAATTATAAATATTTAAAGGATCAGTATTTATCTGTGTTGACTTTATTACATGCATATATACGAATATGAAATATAGACCAAACGTGTGATTGCGATTCTGCTTTTAAATATAATGTCTGAAATAATATTATTTATTACAATAATCAAGTAGAAGATATCGCTTAGTTTCGTGATTGCTTAGCTTACATACATACATTAACCTAAGAATTACATAATTATATAATATTTGAATGCTATAGCGAATAGATCATGGACTTTTTGGTAAATGCGTCCGTAGTGCAGTTGTTAGAAACCCTCAAAATGATTTCGAGAAAACTTTTCTAGAAGCCTTATTACTTAATTTCAATGATTTTATTTAATTTTTGGCGTTGATTTTACAATCGGGATAGAGTTTTATGAGTTTGCACTATGAAAATGCTTAAAGCTGAACTGCAAGTGTCCCCAAACAGAAAAGTAGGTCTTTCTTTAAGCTAATCTGTTGTAATTAGTCTTTAATTTTGCTTTTGTGGCAGCAGCTGCAGTTGTTTCGACATTTTTGTGAAGAGAATCGTTCTAAGAAATCTTAGAAATCAACTTTTTATAAGGAATATATAATACGCGTATATATATAAATAGCATCGTGCTTAGACGTGTGCGTTAATGCGTTCGAACATAGTCCACAAATACAATTGGCTCACCACCACCGCAGTGAATGACTCCTTGGCGCTGCAAAATGAGCATTGCATGCTTTCAGGCGCGCTAACGTGGTAAAATTAAACAAAACAGAAAGCAGCCCTGCTGATTAACCAACGGCCACGAAGTAATTAGAGCGTTTAACGCATATGTGTTAAAAGCAGAAAAGAAATCCTTTAATTGGCTTCGCCAGTTTCATTGCAGCATGAAGAAGAAGAAAAAGAATTGAGACGCGCGGCAGCTGCATAAATTCAAAAATGGAGTGGAACGAAGAAAACACTCAATTTACGGTTCACTATTTCAATGCAATTTGCTAAGGGGCTTCTGAACAAGCAACTAGGAGACGCCGCCATTCATCTGCCATGCACTAAAGGGGCATATCGCCAATAAGCGCCTGCATTAACCGGCGCTACACTGCGTGCGTATGCTTTTTTCGGAGAGTTTTGTGGTCCTGCTTGGCTTAGCGGTTGCGTTGAATGGCGAATGACTGTGAAAGCTGTTGCAAATTAAACGACTTTGAAGACGCACGTGGCCGGCGCTTGCGGTGGCTGGTGAAATATTGGGATCCACAAAGTTGCACACGTTGACGTTGCATATGCGCTTTTTGTGGGGACCCAAGCGAAATAAGTCCAAATGTTGCCGCCAGTGTTTATTTGCGCAAATTGCTTGCCAGCAAACACACACACTTCATATGCGCGCAAGACCTTAAGCAAAGGCTGTGGTACGCTTCGCATGCGGATATGAGAATGCATATGCGCCCTCTCTGCAGAGACTACAAAGCTCCTCCAAGCGATTCCGCAGACTGCTTTGCACCTTATTTGCATCACGGGGCACGTATGTGGAAGGTGGTCCATAAAACATCCGCTAACTGCCGGCATTTAAAGCGAAAAAATATTGCGTTGACAGCGCCGCCAAGCCTCGCGTGCATTTTTATTACCTTCGTCTATTGAGGAACGTAGTTTGAACTGCAGCGCAGCATACACACATAAATATTTCATGCCACGTAACGCCTACGTTCGCGGACAGACCGCATGAAAGACGACGTGGCCAATGCCTCGCGGGCGCTTTCTGGCCGCATGTATGGTACCGTTGCTAGGGCGCTGACGTGAGCACCCCACTGACGGACAAGCCGCAAAGAAATGTAACGATCAATAGGCCACGTTGTCGCCGCAAGTCGAGCGACGGTGCAGAAATTGAACGTCGGCTGCTTGCCACAGGAGGATATTGTATTTTTCGAGCTCTTTTCACCCGCTTCTTAGAAAGGCCTTCTTTGGCGGCGTAGACTTGCAAGACTGCGATAATATTTTGGCCATCAATCCTTGCGTTCACATACCTGTATTCATGCTCCGAAGCATGACTCGTCGCCAATCTGTAGTGAACAGCAGCAATTTGTCTGCATTTCTCTTCCACGAGTGCATTTGCTTTTCAGGCCAAGTGAGTTGAACATTGAACACACATCTTCGAATTAAAACCGTAGCGCAAATTTAGTTTTGACTAAATATCGAAAAATGAAGTAGAAGTACAGCATTCAGGGCCTCGGCTGAAACTTGCCTTATTACCTGTACAACAACAACAATTGTACCTAATTAGTGTAACTCAAGCACGGAGTACCTTCAGCTGAGCACTCCCTCCGTGGCTGGAAATAAATTATGGCCCATAAAAAGGAAATTGCATTCCTGTTCGCCGGCGGCCCGCGTTATCGGCGCGCTGCCATAGTTGTCACAGCCGTTATTAAACTTGCACCTGGCTGCCAAATAGTTAGTAAATGAGCGGCAAAAGCGATGTGAGCTGCTGATATGTCGCACATTACGAGGCTGTAACAACGGCCATGCAACAACTGTAAACTTGTGCTTTACGGCCAAGCGCGGAGCATGGCATAGCAGCGCCACAGCGTGTAACAAGGAAACTTCTCGGCCGCAACTGTAAAACTTTTGATAAGGCCGCCATTGTTAAGGTGAGCGCGATAGCTACAACGGCCCAGCAGTGCACCGCCGCCGCCGCCGCTGCCGCCGCCAGTTGGTTGCAAGTTGTAACTTGCCACATAAACAGTGGGCGTCGCGAACTACAGTAATAAAATTCTGCTGATAAAAATGCTTTGTGGCAGTAAAAGTAATTGCAACACTGTGCATTGCCAACAGCCTTGACTATGGGAGGGCGCGTGGAAGCGAAACACGCTGCGCGGAACGAGTAATAAATGCCTTCGCGCAGTAATCAAAGGCAGTTGCTCGATTTACCTCCAAGCGCAAATGCGACACAAAGGCGCCTGGGGAATAGGCGCCTGAGCATGTGTAGTGCCGAATGGGTAAATGTGAGAAAATTAATTTGTTGCACGTGGAATCTTAAGAGCGGTCTCTCAAATCTTTTCTCGGAATGAGATGTCATCAAATATCCTTTTACTGATTCAGAAATTTTTATAGTTAATAAAAATGGTGGAAGCTATCGGTGGTTGCCAATACAAATAAACGCTAATGGAACGGTAAATAAATTTATTGATATATGCCGTGACCTCATTTAATTTGTAGCGAACAGCGTGTTATGGCACATTTTCTCTTGAACCGATGTGCTAAAACTGGAGAAGATCGATAAAGTAGTCGTTGTGAGCAGACTTAAGTATACTGAATACCTTTGCCCTTCCATCAAAGGAGGTTAGGTTTAAAATGTCAGTTCGATACTTTAAGTAAACACCTAATGTGGGTATTGTGGCCGAAGTGGCATTCATAACGGACATTGTTGTGCTTAACTTGTAGCGAAAATGTCTCTCCGCTATGTTGCATACCGGTCGAAGCACGCTTCCACATTAGGCTGATGCCTACCGATATTGGTTACCGTTCAGTTCAACTTTTCCCTCCCATTGGACCAATGGAATATTTTGAACTCCACTTCACCGCACCCTTCATCGTGCACCCCGCATGTGGCATGCAACGCTGCACGTTGTAATGTCTCTTTATGCGCACTTCACTGCCATTAAGTCACAGTTGTTGCGGAGTTCGCGGTTTACTGAGCACTGGCGATTAGAGACAAGCGGACGAGAGTTGTTGCCGTCTCTGACCGTTTCCAGCACCGCGTCCGACAACGAAAATAGGACGCCAGCCAAATTTCAGTCGTCTGGCCACCGCAGCTTCACAGCTCCGACAATGTTCGCAACAATGGCAGTGGTCACAGCAATAACAACAACGACAACTTGTCTAATAACGAAAGCCATAACACTGGCTAGCGACAATGGCGTCGCGGCCGTAATTTTCCAGTCAAGTGCGTCGCTGGTACTTGGCAAGCAGCACCGCAACCACTTCACCCCGTCGTCCCGTTGTCCTTTCCCCAAACCCAGGCTCATCCATTACCTCGCTACACCTAAGGAGGTGGCACTCGCTGCTTTGTGGCTGGACATGACTTTGGCGGCGCCGCCGTCAGTTAACGTTGTTATTGTTGTTATTGCTGCTAATGGTGTTGCTAAATTTGTCGCCGCCATTGTTGTTGTTGTCAATATACTTGATGTTTCTTGGCTGTGTGCCGTCAGCGATGGCATATTTGGCCACATACATTTTATCCCTCCTCCTTCCCCGCCAACCATCCGCACACTTCTCTTGACATTAGTATCATTTTCTTTGTGGCAACGCAGAGAATTTTAGGCACTCCGTTCGTGCGATTGTTAGTGCGTTTGTGCACTTCATAATGCCACTCTCGAGTTTATGACGTGCTTGCGCCGCACTTTCGCACCACTTTAGTGCCACTTCTTTACAAAATTCATTTCCGCTCCTTATGATATACAACAACACACGTTTGCGCACACACGAAGTCCTTTCGTGTGGTTTATTTTTATGGGATAGTGTACTTAGCCACACAAAGAAAAATACATACCTATAAGAACGTTTGAAGACGGACATTAGGGCGGTCATTCTCGAGCCAAGATGGCGCTCTTTTGTGGGCGAGTCCCGCTTTGACACATAGCTGTACTCAGTTCTATCAATTTTAGTACAAAAATTTTTGTTCTTCTTATGCAAACCCACCCTTACGTACACACACACCGAAACTTAGCTGGCTTACGAAGCGCTCAGAAGTGTCTTAGCCCACCATCAAATGAGGGGACAATAAAATTTCTAATATCACAAATTCAATTCGCCATAAAGGATATGTGAGCATAAAAATTGTCAATGAATATCGGCAAATGGAAAAGTGATTTCGCTTCGCTGCGACGATAAATGGAATTGCGGAAAAGTCAATTGTGTTTACAGCGCCATTGGGAATCTAGTCTATGAGTGTTATTGCGAGAAATGAGCTGGAAGTACCAACTCACATGTGTACACTCACTCACATATATGTATATGTATGTGTGTACCTCTATGAGAGTTCGGCGAAAAAGCAAATTATGAAATTGAAATTTGAAATGTTTTCGACTTCGACGAACTTCGCTTTCTGCCCTTTCTTTAGAAGAAATTCATGCTGCAGTTCAGTTTCAAGCATTTTTCGAGGGAAATTTAATTTCGATTTTTGTACGAATCCAACAGTACTTACTATTTTAATTACGATTCCATAGCTGTGCATTAACATACTGGTTAGTCGAAAAAGTCTCTTCGTATTTCTAATCAAATTTTAACATATATTTTTTAGATTTATTTTAATAAATAAATAAATTTTTTTTTTGGCAAAATACGAAAAGACTTTTTCGACTAACCAATATTTAACAAAAATTAGGCATCTTTAGTTCCCTTTTAGCTGCATGGCTTTGTTTATTAGTTGAAAAGTTAAAAAATAGCTTAACAATTTCATGACTTCCGTTCACTGCAATTAAGTTTTTTGCGAATTCCACTATTTTTTTTTTTTAAATTTTGGTTTGTTTTTGTTTAACTGCTCTGAGAGATTACTTTTGGTGCATACACTGTGCAACAAATTCGATGCCACTGAACACTGGTTTTTGGTGCTATTAATTGAACAGGCGAATCAGTGTAGAAAGCAGCGATTTGGATTCGTATTTGACACCACAATTATATTTTTTATTTGGAAAAATGGTATGATTTTCTGAAATCACAAAAATGACCAACTACGGAATTTTGCTAATAAAAAAAATCAATAAAATGAAAAGTGTAATGATTGTTATCCGTACGCAATTATAATTCCTTAGAAAATCAATATTTGAACGTCATCAGTAAGCTCACCTTTCCAACTTTTGCACTTATCTTTAGCAAAATTAAGAAAATTTCAGAGTTTTCGCATAATTTACTAACTAATGTCACCGATTTCTGTCGCACTTTTCCTTTTCCCCATATTTTCTCTTTCTTTTGCCAAACTTGCCAAACGAATCAAACCGCCACGATCACCAACAAACCCCCATCTGACCTGCTCACTTTGACTATCGCCCGAAAATCTCTTCTAAAAAAAATTACACATTAGACTACCGCTTGTCCCTAGGCAACGCCGCCGCCATACAAATGCCACCACCCCCCTCGATGGCGAGTCTACCGACGTCGGCGTACATCAGCGGTGGCATCGGCATCAACTACTACACCGCCACGCAGCCACCGACGGCGACGCTCAAGAACAACGTGCTGGCGTACCAACAGCAGCAGCAGCAACAGCTATTACAACAACAACTACTACAACAGCAGGCACAGGCGCTGCCGCAGTCGGGCGCTGCGGCAGGTGCCGCAGTGGCAGCAACAGCAGCGGCAACGTCGCAACCACCAACGGCACAGCAACCGATCACGGCTGATTCGGGCATGCGGCGTCGGCTGTTCGCCGGCTTTCGTCCGCTTTCGGGGTTCGGACGCCTGCGTTCGCGCTCCTCACAGCATCGTTCGATATCATTGCCAGAAAGTAATTACAACAACTTCGCACCAACTGCTGCAACCACTTAAGCAACTGTCTAAGCCGTCTCACTTGCATCACTCTGTGTGTTCTGCATCTCAGTTGTTGTGCTCATATACTTGCCTACTTTTGTACTTAAGCACTTGTGTGCCTCTTTGACAGCTCGCTCGTTGGCTGTCCGACTCTTTTTCGTTTATCCTCTTTCTTTTATATTCTCTTTGTGTTGTCTTAATAGCTGTTTATCCCTCTGTCTATTATTCTTTGCAATTTTATGTGGAATGATTCTGGATCTTATGAGGAATGTGTGGATCTTGGTTCCATAGTCAAAGTATGGCAGCACTGCACTGCACTGAGGCCAGTAGACACGATTTAACTGCTTCTTATTCACTAATTTACTGTTATCTTGTTGCGTGCAATGTATCTAAGTGTGAATGGCGACGGAACAGGAAAGCGGTTCCCGAACAGTGGGAACACTTCTCGATGTTTTTATGCAAATTAATTTAACACTGTACATATGTATACACATATTCTCTGTATGAAGATATTTTTTCTTTGATTGGTATTATTATGGTTTTTCGATTCGTATGTTGTAGAATTGACGTCATTAAATTCATTGCACGTTTTAAGTTATGCGATTATGTTTAGTTTAAAGAAAAATGAGCTCGAAGTAAGAGTTTTTGTAGGATCCATTAGTTGGCAGACAACTCATCCGTGTCTTGATTGGTTATTTTCGATTTGAAAAATATTTTGCTCAAACAACTGAGTGAAGTATTTAAATTTTAAAATTAATTTAAATTTCTGTGTATGATCTTTCACGATTCTACGGCCTCCGCCATCATGTTACGATCACTTTTGGCCTACACTTCGAAGTAAAATGTTTATAGAAAAGCAACAAAACACTAGAGAAATTGTTTTGCAACGGAAACGTTTTCTAATTTAGTCAGTGAAAAGATTTGAAATTATTCGAAAATGTAAAGATTGACGCCTCGGGAGTGCGGACCAGGCTTAAAGCAGGTCAAACACAGACACCTTATGATAGTATCTCGGGTTGAACACACACACCTCACCATCGCTAGCATTTTGGAGTGGAAATCCAGTGACCATTTTCGAGCGAACGCAGAGCAGAAAATTGAAATTAATGCCAGAAGCTCACAAGCACCAGTCTGCACCACACAAACAACCACAAATGGTGGGAGCCAGAAGCAGCTCAAAAAATTATAAAATTATTTGTACAACATTTGAAAAAAATGTGCGCGATTATTCTATCAAGTACACCCTGAAACATATCTAATTTAATTATATGAAAATATGCACACACACTTGCACTTAGAAGTGGACAAGTAAATAAACGCGCTAAGCGCAGTGAAACTCGCGCAATTAAGAATTATGAAAATGCAACACACGCACACAGCGGAGCATTTTTAGAATTCACCGTTATTCGCTTTAAGTGGTTGGCAGAGCGTATGAGTGCCGTGTATGAATTAGTCACGACAAGGCTCACCGGCGGAGCTTTCTGCACCGAACGCATGCTTGTCGCACTTTCACTCACACACGCACACAAACGTGAGACCAACCGACCGCGTACAACAACTGCAATTAGTGGCAGCAAAATACCGGGCGAAATAGAATTTGCAGCGTTTTCGTATGGAATGCATCTGTGGGACGGTTGGGTAGACAGGGGGCGTAGATAGCATCAGCACTAAATGGTAAGAAAGACTCATTCTGCACTAATCTTACATCTCTTTCGGGACCACGTCGAGTAACGATCACCATACTATGCTAGACTTGCGCTCAGTACGCCTGTGTACTGTCTGTGTTTTCGACATCGTATTTCGGCCAAGAACAAAGAAATGTGCTTCCACTGCCATTACCGTAGTACGCTTATTTCGTTATCATGATCGTATTTATAGATATATTCTCAGGAGTAGCTGTGTCCGATCAAAAACTGAGTTATATAGTAGGCAGTCTCTCCGTGCTTTCTCTCCACCCAGGCTTCCGCCGTTCCAGTTAGCTTGTACGATCGTCCTTTCTGCCATGCCCCAACGCCTCTGTCACTCGCATATACTTTTATGCCTTTCTGCTTTTCGCTTTTCTGTTGTCTTTGGATTGGTCGTAAATTCTTTTGAGTTCCATTTCAGGCGGCATGGTGTCCGCTAAGACCCAAGACACTTATGCGACACCATACCTGATAATCCTGACTGCAGTTAACCTAGTCATTGATCCTGCTTTCGTGACGTATGTTTTGTCCTGCGGAGTAACTAGTACTAGACTAGTTAATTACAGACTAGTTGCCGCCAATGTCCACTCATAATGGTATTATTATTAATCAACACGGTTTACAAAGAGGCCCTCATTTAAAAACGCACACACAGCCCGTTATATCTGCAAACATATTTACAACGGTTTGGCACAGAAGTGCACTAAAACCGGATGCGGCTTTGCGGTCGCTAGACTCGTGGCCCCTCCTACAGCGAACCGAAAAGTGTTGCTTGTGTGTTACGCTCCGCTTTTCAGTTCGTGTTCGCCTACTTGCGTCCTTGGCGTATTGTAAACAAGGCTTATAAAACAACCACATCATAACTTGTGGCAATAAAAGCCCTTAAGGGGTGAGGCGCCGTTGCTTTTGTTTCGCTGCTATTGTTTTCCTCTTTTCATTGCGGAGTTCTGTTCTTTTCTGTGGAACTGCCTGAGCGTGGGCACAAATTTATGAATTAATATACTCCTTTCGAACTTCGCTGCCTTTCGCTACTTTTATGCTTTACCATGTTTTGTTGGTGTTCCCTCTGCTACGTGATTTTTTATTTTAACACACAGACGCTTTCATTACATGGACGCGTATATATTTTTATACAACTTAACAGCTATTTTTCACTGTTACTTTATATATTTGAAGGCCTGTTACAACGCGTATTTGCGCGCATTAAAGACTGAACCCAATCGGCCGTTTTTACTAACTGAATGCCCCTCTCCAATAAAAACCTTGAGTCGCAAGGACAGATCGAACAAATTTTTGAGATTGTAACATCGCTGGTCGCTCAAGTTCAAGATGTCAATACTGAAAGTAAACACTGTACTCTTTAATGTTTCAAGTAACGAGAATCTCAATTTTTAAAGCAGCCTCAATGGCCAAGGAGCGCGTTGCAATACCCCAGAGCTGTAATCTACGACAGTGATCGCTCTAATTCAAACTGCTCCGCACTGTGCTCTGTTTGGATGAAGTTCCCTGAAGTTTCGGAAGTCCAAAGGAGTATTTATGTTCCACCTTTATGTAAATAAACTCGCCGAAAAGAACACTCAACAACAACAAAACCAAGAAAGTGAGCGCTAAAAGGGCGCCACATTAACAAAAGTAAATCTGCGATGCTATAAAAGCAGCTGGAAAGCGAGGCGAAAGCGCAAAACGAAGAAGAGGCGAGCATATTTAAAACTTTATTATGGCAGCCAAAAATAAACAGTTGATAAATCGCGCGCAAGAAGCGTGTGAAGCCTGAGCCTTAGCAGAGCGTAGATGGAGCATTTGAATTATTTGCTGGCGCTTTGAGTGAGAGACTCGCTTCGTGCGTCCTTGAATGCCGCTGATTAATTTAATGTGAGTGCGCCAATTAATTTCATTTAAAGCAACGCGCCCGGCGTCTGCCTCGACTTTTATGGAAGAATGTGCGGAATTATTTCGAACGGCATTTCCACCAATTCGCAATGAGCAGCATGTGTACACAAATGAGAAATGCCAAAGGAAAATCCCTGTAAATGATAATAAATATGTGGCCGTGCGTCCTTTGTAGCCATCCAGAGTACACTCATTTCCCGTAACGCATAGTCTGTTGCAATTTTGTACACTTTTTTCTTGCGTTTTTTCAATTTTTTTCCTCATGCTCTCTGCATATTCCCGTCGTTTTTTGCTGGTCGTGTCTGTCCCAATTCCGTTGTTCCCGGCGAAGCGCTAACTCCGCCACAATCATTTCCGCTTCCGCAACTCGTTTCCTAAATACTTCCGTAATTTTGTGCACCGAAATGCATACACTCATCGTCGGCGATTGTTTTTGTTATTATTCTTTTAAGCCAGCGAAACAAAAGACGCATTTCTATGAAGTTGGCGCAAAAAATCTATAACAACTTGTGATTGTTGTGGTTGCAAGCAGTGAAGCTTAAAGCGCCTAGCTTGTTAATGGCGGTAATCACCGAGTTTTGCATATATAATTTCCACGAACAAAAGACTACTGCAAAACGCTATATTCTCTTCCTTGAATTTGTAAACCTTACTTAAATTTCGATGGCCAAATAAAGCAGGGAGAGTGAGTTTATTCCCTGCTTACACAGTTGTTTTTTTAATGGAAGAATTTTAAAAATTAATTTTTTATTAGGGAAAATGTCTGCTAGAAGACTGCAATAACGTTTAAGAGTTCGCTATAGTGATTCCTGCACAAACGCTGTCGACCACTGTGGCGTATGAGCAACCTCAAGCACGCCAACTGTTCTCTATTTTAGCGACCGCTCTCCGGTTTTACTTTCTTACTTTTAACGTTATTGTCATTATTATAACTACCGCTATTATGACTAGTATTAAGTGATATTATTATTATTACCGTTATTTGCGCGAAAGCGTAGCGACGCGCCTACTCGTAAAAGCGGCTGCCAACGGCTGAGCGCACACTTTCACACACGTGCAAATACGAATCACTACACATACATACCCACAAGTGCACATATGTGAGTGTGTGCTGCTTGTGTGCTCGTAAAAAATTTTTGGACACGCACGAATTTGGAAATTGTTTCGGTTTGCTTTTTGTGTGAGCGCTTTTCTGCCAGACTGCACATTCATGTGTTTATATTCATGTTTGTTCTTCTCCTTTTTGACGTTTTTGCTGTCATTTTTCGCCTTGGGTGCGTGTATTTATTCTCGCTCATTGATTTTATTGCCGCTCGACGAATTTCTTGTGTTTGTTGCCTTCGCCGTTGGCTTATTTTCACTGACACGCTGTCGCTTCGGGGCGTCAGTCACGCCGCCGGGCTTTCCCACCGAAGCGAAAACACACGGATATTTCGTGAACATTTTGTTGTTTTTTTATTGTTTTGTTTTCGACACTGATTCTCAGTTTTAGGCCACAAGTATATCGGGAATATTGATTTTCTCGCCACAAATAGAATGTGTCTCGAATGATTTAATATCCAATTTGTTGAATTCAGAAGATAAGGTCGTGTTCGCAAAAATTTGTGAACTTCAGTTTGGGAAGTGTGGGAGGGGGAAGTAAATTCGACTTTTGCAACAGCTTACATACATATATGGAGTCCATCGCGGTGTGTTCACAATTGAAATTCGCTTCTGAATTTGGGTTGGCGGAGTTCTGAAATTGTTGTTTCGGATCTTCACGTACATAAAGAGAGGTCACAGTAGTATTAAGAAGCTACGGCTGTCTTAAGGTTGGAATATTTAAGCAAACTGATGCTGGCTTAACCAAAACAGAAGCGCTTGAGTCCTCCACTAACAATAACTACCACAACCACGCTTTTAAGGAAGTTCCTCATCAAATCTAATAATGGATTACTAACACAAAGACATTCCTCGAGCAAAGCAATTGACTCCAGTAACCCGCAACGAAAGCTTGTCTATTCGTACTAACCCAGTGACCACTAACCCTGTATGGCATAGAGAAAGTGTTACTGATGCATTTTGCAAACATTCTCTTTAGTTGCAGGCACCAACCCAAGTCCAGCGCGCCCACTCGGCGAACCGCTTATGCTGAATAAGAAAATCCTGAAGAACAGCCAAAGTGGCAGCAGCGAGCAAGCGCCCACGGACGTCTCCTCGCTGAGTGAGCTTGCCGCCGCCAGCAGAGCCACGCCCTCGCTCAGCAGCAGAGCAGCCACGCCAGCGCCCAGTGAAAGCGGCAGAAGCGGCGGCACAACTAATGCCAAAACCAGAAAGAAACGTGTGCAACTAAAGTGAGTTCTGAGAAGCGACGCGAAAGAGCGGTATGAGTGGAAGCAGACGCAAGGCTCTCATCACTGCAGCATGTATGGCATTGTTAAGCCGACTGGATGATTTCGCTGAATTGGATTTGAAGTGAAGTGGAGTGGGCCATGCTCCCGGTCGCATCGCTTGATATTGTTTAGAACCTCTTTTTATGGCTATTTATAGTTCTCGTAATATTATCTTAATTGTACGTCTTAAAGCCCAAGTGCATCCGCCCTTCTGACCTACCCTAATGAATGTTCAATGAACCTCATTCACCAAGTTGAAATATTTAAGTAAGATTTAAACAAAATTTATAGCCTCAGTGATAGCAATAATAACTGTTAATTGTATAGGATTAAGAGAGGACTACAGCGAGGAACACTGTGTAACCAATTCCGGGTAAATTTGTTCCAATAAATATTCAATAGCTTAAGAGTGTGTGCGTTTCATAAATTTTGATCGAAAAATCGAAAGCTTACATGAGTTTTGCTTTGCGTGTCTCATTTTTCCCATTTCCACAATTCCTTATTGAAACTCCCTGAGCCCTAAGAAATATTTAGTTCCAGTAAGCCTACAGCTGTGAGCTTTTCAATTCATCTCTCCTGCAGCGCTTTTACTGTCGACTACAAGCTCCAGAAAAGCTCGCTTAGGCTATTAAAACTTAGTAAGAATCGGTATTATTTTAATTTCCAACAATATGTTACACAGTGTTCCATAAAATACTAAAATTGTTGTTGTATTGTTAAACTTAGTGAACTAAATGAAAAATGAAAAAGCTTTTAGGAAGATACGATTTCATAGTTGTACGGTTTATAATAATTGTAAGTCGATAGGTTAAGTGCAGGTGAAGTGGCTAAAAAAGGCTGTAAAGTAATTACCGTTAACTACACGCGAGAGTATTCGGCAGCCAGGAATCATGCCATTTTTTCGCGATTCGCAAAAAAGCTTTTTAAGGATAATCTTCGTAATTAATTTCTTGAATTCCACATTCTATAATTTCGACTTTTTTGCTTTCCGTTACTTTTTCTGATTTAAAATACGAAATGTGGCTGCACTCAGCGTGCGATGGTTGCTGTTGTATTGCCAGTTAAATATTAATCATTTGTTGTTGTACTTTCCGTGTATTCCGGCTAGATCTGCTATATAGCGCTTAATAAGCATTAATTTTGCTCGGCGGTGATTTCCGTAAGCCCCGTTAATTATCACGACTCAGTGTTTCATTTTCAGTGATTTCGTATAATTTATGCAGCATAACGGCTCTTTTGCCATCGCCATTGTTCCCACTCATTGTACTTTTAGTTGTGTTGTTGCTTGTTCCCAGTGAATTTTTCGGTGTGTTAAACTTTAGAATAATTAAAGTGCACAAATTATGTATAATTAAGTGTTGTTGTTGTTGTATTGTAATAGCAGCGTGTGTGTGTTGTACGAAAATTAAATAAAATATTGTTTATTAAACACTTGTAAGGTAAACATTTGTTGTTGTTTTATTTGTTTTCTATTTTATTTGCGCACAAATATTTTGGCAACATGTGGCAACTCGCCGAACGCGGCGCCACGCGATTTTAAGCGCTTAAAATATAAAAAATTGTTTTTTCCGACTTCACATTTGCATTGTTGTTTGTGTGCTCGTGTGTTCAGTGCACGCGACAGCTAAATTATTCATACGATGTGGCCAATTGCAACTCTGTCGCAGCGAACAACGCCGATTGAGATGATTTATTCATGGCGCTTTAATAAATTAGTTTCATAGTTAATTGAGTTCGTAATTTCAAAAATGAAAGAGTTACTGTGGGCCATTCATGCAAAGTGGGTCGTCAGCGGAAGCCGAGGAGCCTGGCATACAAACGACACGGCACTAAGTAAATATTTGCTCGTTCTTCACACACTTGAGGGTCAAATGAAGACTAAAGGAGTTGTTGGTGTAGTTAAAGACTTTAAGCAATAAAAAAGGGAGAGAGAAATATATGAAGTAAGGGACCGCATTTAGTTTGACAAATTCAAAAAGAGGGTGCTGAAGCAAAGCATAGATGAAAATCGAAAATCGTGTGTCCGCCTTTGTGTTTGTACTATTATGTTTTGTTTTTGTATTTTCTTTTCGAAAACTTAAAACTCCTCACCTTCCACCTTCCTGCAACCAAACGTTTTCTCCTCTTGTAATTATGTAGTGAAAGTGCGCAGAAATGGCGCCTGAACGGCCCTTGATTTATATGTGTTAGTGCTTGTGTAGAAGTGTCCACCATAAAGCCTGCACGAATTGTCAATATGAAGCACAATTTAGACAGGCGGCCGCTAGAAACAGAGCCGCAACGCCATGCACCCAGCACACGCCAACTTAGAGGCGCAACGGATGTGTAGATTTAAGCTTTTGTTTGTGTTCTTGCACGTTTTGTTCCTTTAAACACTCTGTACAAACTTACCATAACGGTAAACACAAGACACCCTTTATGCAGATTGATAACTACCTCTTGAAAATCAAATCGGAAATCGAAATTGTTCAACTCACTCTATGAGCTTGCCAAGCCCCTCAAACACCCCCACAGATCTGCTCTATCGGCTGGCAACCTCAGTGCACACACACACCTCACCCACACCGACACCGAATTGGAAATGAAGAGAAGAAAAGACTTTCCAACCGCTTTGCTCACTAAATGTTTCCTACTTTATTACCTAAGCATAATATTTAGCAATACTACTTACTTCCTAGTTGTTCTGATATTAGTTGTAAGTTGTTTGCATAGTTGAAATAATCGAAAATTAATGCATTTTTTCGAAACAAATTTTTCTTCAACATTTTTTGTGTTCCAAACCAATTCTAAATCTATTCATCATCAAATATTCATCCAACGACATGTTGTACAATAAAAACAACAACAATAAAACACAACGTCGTATTCGCATGGCTATCGTCGAATTATGCTTACAACAACAACAACAACAACAACAACAAAACAACAATTTGACGCGATTTGACACGACCGCCTCCAACCGACACAACAACAAAAACATCAACCAACATCCGCCACAACAAACGAATAAATTTATTGCCAACAACAACAACAGCACCGCACTCGCCACGTCGCCAAAAGCTGAATTTGCGCATGAAATCGCTGAGTTTGGACTCGCCGGAATCGACGGAACTGCACGGTCAAATTCGGCGGCGCCAGCAGCCGGTCATCGGCACAACAACAGTTGTTGGTGGCGGCAGTGTATATTACCACGGCGGATCCGGCGGCCACTTGGAGCACAACACCCCGCCGTCGAACAATAGCCGTTTGCACTGTAAGTACACACCTGCGCCCTGGCGCACACACACGCACACGCGACAGCCACACACAGACACACACATGTATATTTGATTGCCAAGTGCTTGCGAAATCAACAACACAAATTTAACTCCGACCGCATCAAATAGGCTAACTAACGTAGGAAATTTGCAAACCCAACCCATTAACTATTCGCCTTTGGTGGCCCAAAAGGAGAAATCCTTCACGAAAACTGTTGACCACTTGGTAGGAGTCAAAACAGACATAGGCGTGGCCAATACATTTCAGTTTGGAGCCACAGAGCAACAACTCCAATAAGAATGATGGGAACATAGTTCTTAGAAAAACAAAAACCCTCGGCTGAAAACTATATTCCTAGCTTATCCTGTTAGAGCGAGCTACAGTGCGCCAGACGGCAAGTCAAATTGCTTGTTGTGATCATTTTACCTTTTGTTCTTAAAAATTCTGTGTTTGTTGTAAAACTTATTTTTGGGGCCAAACGGAGCCAAATGAACTATGGAATGAACATCCCTACTCTAGATTTTTTGGATTTTTCTCTTGATCTTATTCCGACCTCAAATACTTTGTGTAAGAGGTCAAATTCTTGGAGATCATGAGCTCAAAATTTTTGTGCGCTGGCCCTTTTATATATTGTTTAGATTTTCTTTAATGGTAGTTGCTAAAACACTACCGGGTTACACCTACAAAAATGAGAATGCCTTAAACCGCCATATAATCACTTTTCGGATCACTTTTTCACGCCGGAGATGTAAAATATGCCTTACAGGGTTTGCCCGGAAAGTAATAGGACTGATTTTCTTCTGCCATGACTGTACTTTGGAGTGTGCGCGTCAGTTGTCTTCCTCCTGGACAAACCGTCAACGCCAAGTTTTACGCGGAAGTCCTCAAGAGACTCAAACGAAGGGTCAATTGGAAGTTGTACCACGACTCACACTGCCTTTCTTATGTACATCTACCAAACCAAGGCTGGCATCCCAACGCTTCCGCAACCACCCTACAGCCCAGATGTAGCCCCCGAATTTTTTTTGTTTCCTTGCCTAAAACTGCCGATGAAAGGAGATCTAAGCAGCATTCTCCTCGGCTCTCAAGGCTATTCCTGAAAATGCCTTTTGTGACGTCTTCAAGCTTAGTAATCGCGCTGGCAGCGCTGCATCGACGCAGAAGAAGCCTATTCTGAAAGTTTTTAAAGAATTGTAACGATTGATTCAATAGTTTAAATCGACTCAGTGCTATTACTTTCCGGATAAACCCTGTATCTCTGGAATTCGACCGAAATATTAAGGTTTAATTGAAAGATGTGGCAACACTGGAGTCCAACTATCGTGGCAAGTACTCACACACATATATCCACATTTTGTGATGTCCGACATTAAAATATCATTTCACCAAATCTTATGTGGAAAAATCTGTAAATAATCTATGCAATACCGTTAGTCATTTGACATTTAGAAAGTCTTTGCGAACACTTCGGCGATTTTAGTTGAAAGTATTGAAAGTATTTTGTTGCGTTCCTAGTTTGTTCGTTGGTAAATTACATATATAACAACTACTTATTATACCGTTATAACAGATCTAAGTAGCGTAAAGTATATGATATAGCTACATGTATATACATACCGTTTAAGCGTTCCATTGTTGCGTTGAGTTACATAATATACAATATATGAAGTTGCAGTTGCGAAATAAAATCAATTTAAAAGCGTCCGCGCTGGTAGCTAGCGCTTTCTCGTTTATATGTATAAGTAATCATGTCGGTTTAATTGCAATTTTAATTTCGAATCGCTCATCTGTACATTCACGCCGCTCATTTTAATTGCAATCCAACTCAATTGCTTTCACACACACACACACACACACACAGACACAGAGCCCTTTCACCTTTGCTGACGCCACACAACACACGCCACACGAGACACATGTACACGAGTAACGGTGTATGCCGAAGGTAATTTGTTCTCAACTTTAAGTAGCATTGGCGCAAATAATTAGCGAATTGCAAAAACAGTTATTAGTTGCAAGCGAAATTGAATTAAATTGCTGAACAAAATTGAGTCTTTTGCACTTTGTGCGTGTGCTTTCGTTTAATTTCGTTTTGTTTTCCTTTTCCTTTCGTTTTCTCTTCTTCTTCTTCTCTCTCTTTCAACAACTTTGCTGACTGCACGCCATGCCACGCCACTCCACAACCGCATCGACATCCACACGCACTCACACCCCCATCGCCTGCGCTGGCCAACACCTGCCAACGATTGCAACAACAACATCAACAACAACAACGCCAACAACCCAACACACACACCCACTCACTTGCACCCACACACACGCACACATGGGCCCACAACATTTGCCACCCGCACACGCTCTGCTCGTTCGTCACACCGCCCACCCGACAACTCGCCTCTCTCCACTCCCCACTCCCCGCTCCACATTCCATACTCCCCCAACCGCCCCCTCGTCCATTTGAAACAAATTTAATGCAGCATTCAAACGTGCATTTACAGCGCCTTCCAGCCCCTCACACCAGGGCCGCAAGCTGCTGTACGCCACGCGCGGCATGCGCGGCGGCAGCGTCGACCTGCCGGACGAGATGGAGAAGTCGCAGTCGTCGGCGAGCACCTCGCCGTGCCCCTCACCAGTAAGGCAATTTCAGGTATTTCGTTTTCAGTTCGTTTCGATTCGATTTTCGGTTGCTCTTCAGTGTGATTGTCCATTTGTTCGGTTTGTTCGGTAAATTGATGGCTGCACAATGGGGGTATTCACATTGGTTGGCATGCACTCCAAGCATTCGTGTGGCCAACTCGAGTGGTGTTTCGCAGTGAAAGTAGATAATTTAATTCGAATGACAGCCATCGTGAATACACCCATTCCGCTCTATGTACCAGAGATGTATTCAACGGATTAACAAACAGCTTGTCACAAAACTATTTGTTCCTTAACAATTACTGTTTGCTTTCTTTTCTTCTTTGCATCTTTGACTTATTTGAGTTTGGTTTGGTCAGAAATTGTGCCGTAAGAAAAGCGTTAATGTGTAAACTTTTTAAATTCTTCTTGCCAGAAATCTCACCGCTTATTGCCAACGAATTTGTATGTGATTCTGTACAATTTCAAAGCGCGCCACGCTGATGAGTTAGACCTGAAGGCTGGTTACAAGGTAAGTGAACCGTTAATTTTTACTACTTCTATTCCAAACGTATTTCCATTTCATCTCGATAATTACTTAATCTGCAGGGACGGAAAAACTTTTTCCGTTGGGTGGTAACTATCTGCTTATCTTACTACCATGATTTATAAGGTCTGGTTGTTGTCCTGCTCCAACAAACTGTGCATAGGCAGTGTCTCTCTTGATACCTTATCCTCTTTGCTAAGTTTTTCGTTCTTGGCTAGTTATGAGCTCACAAACAAGTCTTACTGGACTAGTTGGAACCACTTCTTTTGCGCGATTTTCTTTCATTACTCTATGAGCAGGCACTCAAATGGCGCGTGTTCCTGTCAACCTTTCCTAGCACCCAAGGGCCACAAAATAATCGAACAGTTCCGTCTACGCTTATTAGTTGCTCCATGTGCTAAGGTGGTATGTATAACTTTACTTAACTTGATTTGAATGTTGAACCTCAAGTCCTAAGCCACTCAATCGAAATTAAGCAAATCAACTTTTAGCATAAGGCTGGTCAGTTGAAATAAAGAAAAAACCTCCTTCCCTCCATTCCGAAGAAATGTGTAACTCCTTCTTCTTTACTGGCATCGACACCGCTTCCACGGTTATAGCAGAGTTAACAATAGCGCGTCAGTGGTATCTTCTTTTCGCTATTTAGGGCCAATTCGAGATACTAAGTGCAGCAGCCTGATCTCTCCAACGGAGTGGAGGTGTTGTTGTTATCGTCTATGCCTCTGCACCATATAGTAGGACGGGAATAATGAGTGACTTATAGAGTTTGCCTTTTGTTTGTCGAGAGAAGACTTTACTTCTCAATTGCCTACGCAGTATGAAGAGCACCTGTTGGTGAGAGTTATTCTGCGATTCAGACCCATTTGCTTCAATTCCTTATCCATTCTGGAGAAAGCCGAACTAATGGCGCGGTTGTTGAGGCCACTGTACACTCTTATAAAAGACTGTGCCATCTCCATTTAGCTTTGCTGATCGAACTATTTTCTCCAGCAGTAGATTGAAGAACTCGTTCGATAAGCAGTCGCCCTGTCTGAAACCTCGTTTGTTATCGTATAACTCCTTAGTTGAACATATAATTATTGCATTCCTAACTACCGAACCAGCGATTTTCAATTATTTTTTCGTCTGTTTCAAAGCAAGAAGTAAATAAGTCTATTGATACAAACTGGAACATGAATTTTGTTTAACTAGTTGGCAGAGCTTTGCCAATGTCTTTAGATGGCATATGGTCTCTGAGGCTTTACTTTGCCTCTCAAGGGATGAACTCCGTGGGAACTTTAATAATTCACGTCTGTCAAGATTAAACTCACGATCCACTTTGCAGTAACACCTTCACACACTCGATTACGGCGGATGCAGTAGTCTTCTTCTTTATTGGCGAAGACACCGCTACGCGGGTATAGTCGCGTTAACAGCGCGCTGCAGTAGTCACCAGAAAAAAAAGAATATTTCGCAGATTTCGCGCATTTCATAAAATGTTCAACTGACCGGTGGGGGATTAACAATTCTGCTTTTTCATCAAGCACTTTAAAAATCAAGGAATATTAAACAAAAAAACGAAAATAAGTCGGTGGGTTGCAAATTGTAACAGTAGCTGCCTTATCGATAACGAATATGGAAACAAATTGCTCTGTCATAAATAAAGCTAATATGTTTTAATATAAATTCACATGTGGCCGGGCGAAAGCATATTTCATTAAATGGATAAACACGGCGGCTTTTTGGCAAGGAAAGCAATAAAAATTACTTCGCGCGCGTTTTTCTGCCTGGCTTTAGCTTTAGCTCAGATATTTGTGAGTTTATTTATGGCTTCAAATGAATTTATTCTGCGGCGCGCTGATTCAAGCCAATCATGAAATATTTAAAGCTGCGCAAAGCCCAAATGTTGCATGCAACATTCAGATTTGCAGCTGCGCTAACGGCGTATAACCCTGCGGCCCATGGATTTCCATATCGTCGGCACAACCAGGAGAACATAAATCAGTTAAAGCGCAGCAATTATTCTGAAAAATCTCGATACGAGGAAGAGACACAAGTTTTAAATAAAATGTCTGCTTCATCACCGCAAAGCTTTCCTACAGGGCTAGTTGCGATTTCCCGGTTCTCTATATATCAGCAAAAAATAAGCGAAACAAAGCCGAAATATTCAGTAAAACAATGAAGTGAGCAAAATACAAATCATGAAATATTCAAAAATAAAAGAAAATGAAAGGAACTCGGCTCGAATTTAAAAATGATTGTCGGTTTGATACTTTAACGAAAAATGCTTGCTTTAATGTGTAAAGAGAACCCGGACAAGTATCTCCAACAAAAGCCAGATCTATAATCGTGTGCATATACAGGGTAGGCCATTTAAAGTTGACCCATCTGGCAACGCTGTAACTTTTAACAGCGCTGACAAATCGGCTAATGTCATACCGCGTTAGAAGCGTCATTCGAAGACAATTTATACCATGGAACAGTACACTCCAAAAGAACGCGCTGAAATTGTTCAGCTTTATATTCAAAATAACTTTTCAATTGTGTTAACTCAACGTGCGTTTCGCAAAAAAAATAAAGTGAAAAGTGCTCCAGTTAAGAACACAATTAAGTCTTTATACGCAAAATTTGTGAACACCGGTAATCTCAGTAATGCCAGTCATGCATCCAGACAACGCACAAGACGTTCTGATGAAAATATCGAAGCTGTACGAGCCAGTATTGAGGAGACTCCATCGACATCGAGTTATCGCCGCTCTCAGGAATTAGACATCTCTCGCACCACTCTCCGACGCATAATTCATAAAGATTTGAAGATGTTTCCATATAAAATTCAAATGGCACAAAAACTAAACCCAGCTGATTATCCGCGACGCCTTAATTTTGGCAAATGGGCCATCGAAATGGCTGAAAACGAACTTGACTTTTGGCGAAAACTCATCATGTCAGACGAGGCACATTTCTCGTTGAATGGAGGCGTAAACAAGCAAAATTGCCGATTTTATGCCACCGAAAATCTTCAATTAATTGAAGAAAAGCCTCTTTACGACCAAAAAGTAACAGTTTGGTGCGGTGTTTGCGCGAATATGATCATCGGACCGTATTTTTTCGAAGACGATGATGGAGCCACGACAACAGTCAATGGTGAGCGTTATCGAGCCAACGGATTTTGTGATACCCATTATTCGCGAAAATGACAATTATGACCCATTATTCGCGAAACAGTAATTAAAGTCGATTTCCAGAATAGCCTTCAATGCCCATAGCGGCTCACATTTAATGTCTTCAACTGACATTACAGTTTCCCCGAAGTGATCGTTTGAGTTTGCTGAATAGCCAGAAGACGCAAGGAGCTAGATGAATTGAATAGTTTTTTTGGAAAATTGGCAAAAAACTCACGAAGAAGCAAGACTTGCCGCCTCATAATTCTGGCCTCTTTTTACGAACGGCACGTAACACTCAAATAGTGTTATTTGTTGAGAGTGCCCGATCGGAAGGTATTCAGAGTGAACCACTCCTCGATAATCGTAGAAAATTGTCAAAATAACCTTGACTTTTGACCCGATATTCGCCCGATTGATCATCTGTTTCGAGGTCTTAAGCCTACATTCAAGTTTCATCGTCAGTAATAACACGTTTTATGGCATCCTGGTAGTTGAAAGGCATTATTTCACAGACGATAACGTGCCGCTGTTTTTCGAAAAAATAAGTGATTTTGGAATCAATATTGCATTCATGTTTCCCAAATGATCTTGATGAAATGATTTTCACTGATCCTGGTGATATTTCAGCGAAGCCAGTAAGACCTCTGAGTGTTAATCGGCGATTCTAAAGAATTCTAAATATCCATACGTTGTCCCTGGAGTGTTTCACTAAGTGCTTACCACAAACATTTCATAAAGTCTCAGTATTGACTAACTTACTAAACGAACTATGCCCGCGTCAGTACCTTCTGCCATTTTATAGAAATGTGTACCATTGTATAGTAGGGAATAGAAGCTGGATTTGAGTCTTTTCACTCAGATTTGCTTCCGAATAAACCTCTTGGTGAAGATGTGTAGTTAATAGTAAAAGCATTTCAAGTACACAGAATAGACTTCAAAGCAATTAGTATACGAAACAATATTACGAAACCTCCTGGTCTGGTTAATTTTGTCCCTACTGATTCGGACTGGAGATCCGACTACAAGATCTTTCAATATTATTGAATAATTCTTTAGAAAACTCGGAAGTACTTTTCCACCAATCAGCTCTCCCACAGTGAATAAAAGAATACTTAGCCAAAATCGATTGTCATCCATCTCTGTAGATTATCAATGTAATATCACAAAAACAAACTGTATTTGTATTGTTACATGTGAAAAACAAACCAATGCAACAACAATAAAGGATGCCAATGCTAACAGGAATCTCGTTGTTTGTTTATTGAACGCCGTTGGAAACTTTTTTGAGAAAACTGATTGCTGCGCCCGACAACAGCCGCTCCGCAGCTCTCTGCCGGTAAATATGGAGGGGGAGGGATGTGCGAGTGCCTGTGAAAGAGTGGCGAACGGAAGGAAGATGCGAAAGCATAAACAAAAGAAACAAAAGCGAAATGTGGCATTGCAACAAGGTGGCAACGAAACCGATGGACTAACAATAACAACAATGACAGCATAACGGCGTCGAACACAACGTAATAACAGAAATCGATGAGCAAGTGCATGCTTCAGGGCTAGACAAATTCGTGATTCCGCGAACAAACGCAAACAACAACAACAAGCGCAAGGAAGAAGAGAACGCTGCTGCGGCGATTGGAATTTATAGGAGAGCGCTTGGCGCCACATTGCAAAGCGATTCTGCCACCTTGGCGGGTAATTGCTGCAGCTGCGAACAATTTCTTGTCCTCTTTATTGTTGTTGTTGTGTGTAGTTGCTTCGGGCGCTTTTGATTAGAATTAAAGGCACGTCAATTAGATCGGTTAGCGATAAAAGCGCGCGTTTACACTCACACACACACGCAAGCCAGCAAGCTGGTGCACTTGCCGCCACTTATGTGCGCCGGTGTTGGTGTATTTATGTGCAGGTGTTGGTGTTCAAACGATTGATGGCTTCACTGGGCGCTCTTTAAACCGTCCGTTTGCGCTTTCGTGGAACTTCTCCGCTTTGTTTATTAACCTTTAATGCTAGTATGTGCGCACTTGTGTGTGTGTGTGTGTGTGTGTGTGTGTGTGTGTGTCTGTGTTGCTGCACAAGTGGCTCAATAGCGAAGCTCTGCCATCTAGTGGTTTTATAGAACTCTCAGGTGCCAAAGGCAGCTTTGCTTTGATGTTGATTTCAAATATTTTTGCATTTAAAGGAAGGATGCTGGCATTGAATTCGGTTCGGTTCGGGAAGAAGAGGGAAATAAAATAAAAATACGAGAATTTTCAAGGTCTTATATTAATTGCTACAAGTGCGGATAGTTATTGAAACATTGAAATCCTTTTACAACCAAAGCACCAAAACAAAGAGATAGAAGGAGGTTAAGTAGGAAACGTCCTTGTGGCAAAACGTATTTAATATTATACCTTAAAGTCGGTGTGGTCTTCCTCCCTTAATGCATCTTCTTTTCGCTCTTTTACCACTTCGCGTATTTATTTATGTTTCTGGCAGGTCACCGTCATCGATACCTCGGACCCGGACTGGTGGCAGGGCAAATTGCTAGGCCGTGTCGGTTACTTCCCATCCAAATATTGTGTGCGTCTAAATGCCAACGAGAAGCCGTTACAGGTCACACACAACTTGCAAGTCTCCGATGGTGAGCGAGGGGAAAGTATGACGCTTTTACGGGATCAAATAGTTATACAGGTACACCTTTTCCATTTTTACCACCTAAGACAACTGAAATCTCGTTGGACTAATGCTTTGCTTTTCTTTTATACTCTTGCAGACTGGCGACGAGGTCAACGGTATGGTGATGGTGCGCTCTGCAGACAATCGTCAGGGCTATTGCCCCGTTAAGTACCTGCAAGAGGTGTGACAGCCAAAAGAGCCGCCAGTTGAGCGTGACAAGCCGCAGAAGTCTTCGCTGTCATCAAAGCTTTTAGATAAAACGAAACGTAGAATAAGAATTGTAGTCTCTGAGAATGGTGGTAGTGGCGCGAGTTACAGTAACCTGGGTCGCGAACCCAGTGCACCGCCTGCCGAACACGGAATGAAGAATATAAATATCGATTACAATGACGACTATACTGGGGGCGCAGAAGAGGAGTACTATGGGGGTTTTGATGCGGCCACTGCCAGTAGTAGAAGTAAAAATGATAAAAATTGGGAGAACTGGGAGCGCATAAGGGAACAGAAATTGGAGAGAATGAAAAACATTTGCTTTGAAAGTTACCGTCAATCGAAACGAGATCGAATGCAACAAGCTAAACCGAAACCGAAACAACTTGACCCTACTTGGTATACAGACAATATATATTCTAATCGCTCCGAAGATCTGGAAGAGGACTATGTGCCGGAGTGCCTAAAATACGGAACATATCGTAAGCTTCGCAATATTCGCGAACAGGATGAGTTCTTTGTGGAGGATATTTTGGATGACGCTCCGCAAGATGTCGGTAGTAAGGGCAAGCGTGGTGAAGGGGAAGGTTCTTCCGGTTATGGATTGCACCGCTCAATCAGCTGTAAGGAGTTTCAGTATCCAAAGTCACAGAGTTGTTATGTGATGAGTGGTGGCACGTCCTATGAAGGTGGCGGTACCACATCTATATTGAAGAAAACCAATGTGCCCAAATCGTATTCGTTCAGTGCCACGACGTCCAAGACGACACCCTTCGATGTGATGGACTACGAACTGCCGCAAACGGGCGTAACGCGCCGCGATAAACAAGAGGCCTTCCGCAAGTCCGCGGGCTACTACTGCAGCAGCAGCCTTGACGAGAGCACGCTAGCTTATGCGGCTCACGAACCGCCGACGTCTACGCCGCCACCTCCGCCAGCGCCGCATTCATGTTGCGCACGCGAACAATGCACCAGCGCCAATTGTCTACTTGACGAAATCTATCCGAGCTATACGGCGGCGGCCGGACGTCGTACATGGCGCAGCCGTGGCACGCCCGTGGGCATGTATAGCGCTGGCGCCAGCGGTGGTAGCAACAGGAACCTACATACCGCCTCCGCCTCCACCACAGCCGATTGGGTCGAAGAACGGGAACGCGGTAGCCAGCGTGTGGCAGCGGCCTCGCGCTACTCTATACACTCGGGACGTGGGCGCGATCATGAACGTGAACGCCACAGCGATCGTGAGTGTGAGCAGCCACCGCCGCCGCCACCAACGGTAGTATGCTGTTGTGCCGCCGATGACTATTGCTACCACCGCCAGCAACAGCGCCATATTGCCAGGTCGCGTTCGCGCCTACACTGTCCCGGCCACCACCCGGCAGCCGAAGAGGAGGAACACTTACACTGCCGCGCCATGGCCTACGACACCGATCTCGATCATTTCATTCGTGACGAACGAGAACGTCTGCTAATGCAAGACAAATTCTTAGACGAAGATGAACGCTATCTATCCAATGCTGGACCAAGTTTACACTATGCAGCCCAATATAGGCGTCCAGCGCGCAGTAAGTCTCTATTGGAAGTACAACCACCTAGTCGTTACGATGATGACACGTGCTCGGACTCCACCGAAATGGACCTTGAGGACTTTAATGTAGACTTGGAAAAGTATTGGGCCGAATTGGATAAGCCGCCGAGTCCCGTTGATTTAGATATGCAGCGCCGCAATATGCAAAGCAACCTGAAAGCAAAGAATGTCAGTGTGGGTTGCTATAACAACGGCCAGCCTATCGATATGCACGATCGTGAGCAGGAACGAATGATGATAAAGAAATCCCTACTCGAGGGCATGCCCTCTCCGCCACAAGTGGAGTCGTCGGCGCCAGACGGCTCCTCACTACATCATGGCGCCAACAATTCAGGTGACTTTCATTTTTTTGAACAAGCTGGCTCGCCCCTCCACCGCGCCTACAACTATGGCCACAAAGTGTACCCGGTCGCAGATAGCCTACCCTCATATAAATATAACAATTTCTACACAGATCACGAAGTACAGACCAAACAGCCAACCACCGGTGGACCTCACCCCTCCGCCGGTGGTCATTCAGCACTCAGTCTAATCAATAACATATTCTCCATCTATAAGCCAAACAAGTATTCAGCCCAAAACTGCCAATTGAACGTCGATACCAAACCCGAGCCGTGCAAGAAAATGAACGTCCCGACTATCCGTCGCCCTCTAGGAGCACCACATTCTGAGTACATGCACTCAATGAAGCGACCGATGTTGGTCAGCACCGATCAGCCACAATTCAAAATCATACCCGAAAAAACGGGCCTAAAAATTACACCGCTCTACACGTATGAAGACTACATGGTCGAGAAACCACAATCGCGACATAAATTCGGTGGCATGACGCGGCCGGTGGTGCCTCCGCACTGATGGTGCTGGACCTTTCCATGGTATGGCGGTTGTTAGGGACACCGGGGCTGAAAGGAGCTGGTGAAATGAACGCGAAGCTGAAATTGACCGTTAAGTAAAGTAATCCAAATTAGGCGTGATAACGACGTAGATCACGGAAGCGGCCAGGGAGAGAGTGTGTACTTTGTAAGGAGG